>NC_136057.1:1492701471-1492706471 GCF_964261635.1 Lissotriton helveticus
CCTATGGTTTTTTCAGTGAATTTCAATGGTTTTTTAATAGCAAATATCATAAGCTGTCGAATGTCAAGTACGTGGTAAGTGAAAACATTTTCGTGTTTATGCACACTGATCTGCTTTGATTGGTGCCCCCCCCCTCATTTCTATTAGGAGTACTCTCTCTTTGCACATAGTGAAGGGTAGTTAACGCAGGCCTTTGCCCCCGTTGTAATACGTCGTGCCTGCTTCTCTCTCCATTTGATTGATTGTTATCCAAGTATTTACTGTTTTAGAATTGGTTCTCTTTGGTTCATTCTCTATTTACAAACAAACACAGAGTCGCAATACTCTGTTTAGTCTTCGCAGATAACGAAAAATCGTGTAAAAAAAAAGAAAAGGAATCGAGCAAAATCAGTAGGCCACTAATGGGATCTCTTTTTGACCTCGCTAAAATAGAAACATTAGGAACAACCCCTCATGACAAATACAAAACTAGTGAGATGAACTGAACTCCACACAATGATGGCTGCAAAACAGCTTGGCTCCGCCACCCACCCCGCCCAAAATAACGATAAAGAGCGGCTGCCATGATTGGTTGCGGAATGGCCACGACGGAGCTACGAAATGGTGCTGCTCTCATGCTAACCCCAGCTTCAGTCTGAATATCCAGAAACACTGTAGACTACCAATTCGATCAGTTCCGGTAGCGCCCCAATGTAACCCGGTAGAGAAGAACTAGCCCTCCCCTCTTTGACTGATGGTTCTTGTTGCCTGTCCCTTCTGTTGTCATTTAACAGAACTATTTAGCGTGCTGAAAGGGGTTGTGTTCCAACCGCTGGTTGGTGGAGACATTTTGACTATATTCTGGACCTGCGTTGTCGCGTAATGCGTCATATGACGCGCCGCGTTAGCGCATCCGGAAGTCATCCGGGGCGCGCAGCGCGTAACGTAAGCATAACAAGTCATGTGACTTGTTAATAAAACTTTTCATTGGTTCATTTTACTTTTCTTATTCTAATGATGAAAGGCTTGGTCATATGACCTAAAAATTACGCTTTTTATTACTTCCGAACATTATTTTTTCTTAAATATATGTTATAATGTTCCAGGCTAATGTACTTTCCCGGAAAATTTACAACTGTCCTGCAAGTAAAACATATTCTTTTTTCGAGAAAAAGAGAATTTCTTCGTCCCATGACGGAGCCGTTGAGCAAAAGAGGGTCGACCTGCTGTCTTAGTCGCCGATACGCCTGAATATGAGATTCTTATCGATCACTTTATGTTGCAGGAGTAGAAAACACAACAGCCCTTAACCATTTATCTTTACTGCGTTCCTTCGAATTATACCTTTTACCCTTCATGTAATTGGTCTGCTTTATTTCACTTGCCTTTTACTGATTCTAAAACAGTGACTATTATTAAAAACTTTACCAATGTATATACTACTACCATGTTTTCTTTTAAAAACCTTTATTGTGAAAATTTCATTATACAAATACGAGCCTAAAACCACGTGGGCCGGCCACGGAGCAAACTGTAATCGTATATGATGAGTAGACATTTACACTGTAGAGGAACGTAACGGGCGGGCCATTAGGTTGCAAGAACTAAGGTGTCTAACAGTTACGGAATCGGTGGACGTACATTTTATAATTAAAATACGACAGGGCCAGTTACAATAAAATTATCTAGATATACATTTGCGGGCAAGTACCATGGGTGACGTTAATTCGAACTTTCAATAGTACAGTAATCAATAACACATCAGAACTTAATATCAATAGGGATGTCGAAATATTCAATCAATTCTCGTCCCCGCCCGCCATGTGCTTCAAAACTGCATACGTATCTCGTGATTTCAAGGTTCTGCAACCAGTACACAACAAGGAGTTACGAGTCCCATTTATTCCGGCGCCATTTTGGGCGAGGACGGGCAGGTCCAGGATATAGTCAAAATGTCTCTACCAACCATCGACTATGATGATGTTCATATGCTGTATTTATTAGAGTAACACTCATCTGTCCACATGAAATTAATTTGCCACAATCTAAACATGTCATTTTAATCTTTCCAAAGTTCTTCTAAATATTTGGGACCGTTTCCCTTGCCTCTGATGCTGTCAGTGCCACTTCTTTGATGAATGTACTAGCAGGTCAGGGGTTCTCCTCCAAATCTCTCTTTTATGCAGCACTATAATTAATTGGTGCCACCTCTCCATATGACGATGCATGGTATAGTTACCATAACTATATTTTTTTTCGGTTCCTCTGGAGAGTTCATCGTGGCAGATGAAGCGTGTAACGTACCGGGCATTTACCTTTTTTTGCATGTACAGGAAAGGAAAAAAAAAAATCGAGCGTCCGAGTTCTAAGGTGTCCCAGGGCCATTTTAGTGGACCAGGCCCAAATCCAAAGAACAGGCCGCCATTTTGAGAGTCCTGTTGCAGCCGCCTGTCGCTGTAGCATCAAGAGCAGCCGAAACTCAGCTGAATGGCAACTGAAACGGTAAAGGGGCGCCCCACTACAGCAGACGAGCCTCCACCTAGGAAGGCCCGTTCACGCCGCCTCCCCCCCCCCCCCCTTCGGGCACCCCACGCCGTTATTCGGAGCAGTATTGTAGGATGGCCACACCAGTGCGGCAACTTGCTAGACATCACCTCGGTGGTAACCGAATCTCAGCCCCTTGTGGTGTCTCCTCTTCAGAAAATATTCTTGCGCTACCTTTGCCCCATTCACACATCGGTCCGCTACTGACGCCATCTCACAGGCTAATGGGGCGCCCCACGCCGAGTTTCAGCATTGTAGGATGACCACACCAGTACAGCAACTTGCTAAACATCACCTCGGTGCCATCCGGATCTCGGCGCCCCACTGCAGATGAAGTACCTCTCAACTATGAAACCACCACGGTGACATCCGGATCTTGGCGCCTTGTGCTGGTTCCGGCCTATTCACACATCGGTCCGCTACTGACGCCATCTCACAGGCTAATGGGGCGCCCCACGCCGAGTTTCAGCATTGTAGGATGACCACACCAGTACAGCAACTTGCTAGACATCACCTCGGTGCCATCCGGATCTTGGCATCTCAACGCCTAGTGGTATCTTCCATACAGAAAATATTGTTGCGCTGCCTTTGGCCCCATTCGCACATCGGTCTGCAACTGACACCATCTCACAGGCCAACAGGGCGCCCCATGCCGACTTTTACCATTGTAGGATGGCCACACCAGTACAGCAACTTGCTAGACATCACCTCGGTGCCATCCGGATCTTGGCATCTCAGCGCCTTGTGGTGTCAGTCAGAAAATATTGTTGCGCTGCCTTTGGCCCCATTCGCACATCGGTCCGCTACTGACACCATCTCACAGGCCAACAGGGCGCCCCACGCCGACTTTTACCATTGTAGGATGGCCACACCAGTGCCACAACTTGCTAGACACCACCTCGGTGCCATCCGGATCTTGGCATCTCAGCGCCTTGTGGTGTCTTCTATTCAGGAAATATTGTTGCGCTGCCTTCGGCCTATTCGCACATCGGTCCGCTACTGACGCCGCCTCACGTGCCAACGTATTTTCTCCGCATTTTATACCCTATGCCGCATAACAGGTCATGTGACTTGTTTATAAAACTTTTCATTGGTTCATTTTACTTTTGGTTTCCTAATGATGGAAGGCTTGATCATATGACCTAAAAACAACACTTTTCATTGGATGAAAACTTTTTTTTTTTCCCAAACGATGAAAGCCCCACCTTGTTTCTGGATGTTTCAGACTGAAGCTGGCGTCAGCATGAGAGCACCACCATCTCGTAGCTCCGTCGTGGTCATTCCGCGAGCAATCATGGCAGCCGCTCCCCACCAGAAGCCTACAGGAGTCGGGGGCACCCAAAACTTTTGATGAATCCTCAAGGCGGAGGGGACGCTTTCGAGAATGGGGTCCAAGACCTAGCAGACAAGCGTCCGATTTCCAAGGTGTCAGAGGGCCATTTCAGTGGACCAGGCCCAAAAAGGAAACAGCCTGCCGCCATTTTGAGAGTCCTGTGACAGCCGCCTATCGCTGCACCGCAAGAGTGGGCGCAACTCAGCTGAATTGCGGCTTTTGACACAGTGGACCAAAAGCGGACGGAATGGCAACTGAAACGGTAAAGGGGCGCCCCACTACAACAGATGAGACTCCACCTGGAGAGGCCCGTTCACGCCGCCTCCCCCGGGGCGCCCCACGCCGTTATTCGGAGCAGCATTGTAGGATACCAAAACCAGTGCGGCAACTTACTGGACATCACCTTGGTGCCATCGTTCTGCTGCCTTGGAACTATTCGCACAACAGTTTGCTACTGATGACCCACCCCCCGCGACGCCCCACGCCAGAAATCTGGACGTTGTGCTGCGTTGGGACTATTCGCACAGCCGACCGCTACTTCGTTGTTTTTCCCTAAAAATGTTTATATGTTATTACTGTTTTTGTTTTCTTGTATATATTTATAAGTTATTAAAGTTTTATAATCTTACTACTTTGTTGGAGTGCTATATATTTTTAATGTGACACATAATTGTAAAAACTTTGATGTACAAAGAGTCATCCCTGGAATCTTCCGCTTCAGGCTCGGTCCCCTCCCCAATCACAATACAGGATGGTTTTCAGATAATAGGAACGCGTCTGCTGTGACGGATCTCATCGAGTGTGGGCCTTGATCTACTCTAACTCCTTTGAAGAGGGGTGATTCTTTACAGCTGGGGCCATAAACTACATCTGCAGGGCTAGCTGATACCCTAGGACCGGCCTGGACAATCGGACACAGAGGAAAAGGAGTGTCAGAGGGTGCGGTAGTGAATAGGGCGAAAGGGAGGTGTCGGGCGGGCACATGGTGTGATTCTCAGGGAAGAGCAGCGCAGATGGGGGGTGGTTTATTACCCATGCATAAGACAGAGAGCGGGGGTGACCACTGCCTGGGGGAGATGCTTGCGAGGGTGGGGAGTCATGCTAAGGATCGACAGCGTGCACAGAGTGGGTCTGGTCAAGGCAT
>NC_136057.1:1492713971-1492782780 GCF_964261635.1 Lissotriton helveticus
GCTGTATGTTAATTGATTGTTGGTTTTGTTGATTATTTTTTTTTTTTTTTTTTTAAGCTTTTTTTATTGTGTTTCATAATTTATTAAACTTTCTAACATTTCATTGTCAGAAATTTCATAATAATCATGGAATATAGATTGTAGTCTCTGAGGTTGTAAAATGTCCTCATTTGCAAGGAGGTTATCTACTGCTTGTACACATTGCAGTAGTTCTTGGTCCCAAGTTTCATCCATAAATTCAATCTCATTTGGATCAATGATTTCTGTGTTGGACTCTGGAAGGACAATTTCAAATGAAATGTTTTGTTCACTTTCCATTTTTCCTGAAATTAGCATAAAAAAAATATATATTAGTAGAGGTAGGGCACTGTTGGGATTAATTTTAGATAGGCAGTTTTTAACAGAGAATTTATCTTTGGGCAGTGTATAGTATCAGAGTGGAAGTAGGAATATAAAAAAGTGTATCTAAATTTATAAGTACTACAGAGGGATAGTATATAACTAACAGAAAAAGTTTGCCATATTAACTTAAAGTGCACAATATACTTCAGTTTTAAAAATAACAACTTACCTTTAAAAAGAAGTTGAAGTTATTAATGAAAATCCTATTGAAATGTACACCAGGAAGTAGTAGTCAAAATGGCTGTGTTTCCTTCTCTTCCTTTATATATATTCGGGTACATAACCAATCAAATGTGAGGTAAAAAAAGTAGAAAATGAAAGTAACATTTTAATTGGTTGTCAATTCCAACATTTCAGATGTGTTTTGTGAAGTAATTTACCTCACGTTATTTAGAGAGGTCTACAGGCTAAATGGCTAAATGGAATTCCAATCAAATTTGTGAAAATGGTAGGGATTGGTATGTAGTATGAGCTAATCTATATTTGGTGAAATTGTCTCCAGTGGCTTTTCTGTGAACTACTTTCCCACCTTTTTTTCCCAGGGAGCGACCCGGTACGCGAACCGTTGAGCGCCCCGGTTCGCGTACCTTAAGCGTTCCGGGAGTCCACCAATTTGTGTTTCGGTCGAATTAAGATACAAGATGGAGGGCAAATAATGTTCAGAATGGGTAGAAGGGGGCACGGTAGACTTATCTTGACCCCCTAGGTTTTCTGAGGGTGGCTGAGGAGGTTTATATGTGCGAAAAAAAAAACATTTTTTTAAAAAATTTCGCGAGGTTAGCTCCCGGTACGCGTACCGGGTAGCGCCCCAGGGAGTGTACTTTGTTGAAAATTAGTGAAAAAAGTTAGAGTAAAATAATAATTGTGAGTGATTAGATGTAGGGTAGCTCTGAGAAGAGCTTTTGGGTTTATGGTACATTTTGGTACTTATAAGTAGGTACCAATGCACATTTTTAAATTCAGAGTGAAAACTCTGTTGCCCTCATCTGAGAAGTGAACTCCATCTCCTCTGTAGATATCTTGCATGTAGTAACGCAAGTTATTGTTGTACAGGGAGCCCATTCCATGGTCTCTCATGTAAGCTGAAACAGATTTGTTTACATGCTTCCTCGACTTCTCAATTTGTGGACAAAATTGGTTTGACCACCTCCATTTCTGTCTTTGGCATATATTTGAATATACCAAGGCAGTCTGAGGAAAAAGTGCCATTAATTGCTCAAAGGTGTCCTTTAAAAGCATTTCCAGACCTACACCAGTCAAAGTGCCCAAGTCATTACCTCCACAGTGCACAATTAACAGGTCAGGTTTTGGCAAATGCATAAAGGTTTTCACCAATGGTATCAATTGGTGACATTTTAATCCTCTGTGGCCAAACCACTTAATTTCCACATCTTGTAAATTGAGGTTAGGTAAATTCCTGCTTTCAACGTACCTTTGAGCCCAGTGAATATAACTATGACCAACAATCCAGACAGAAAACATGGTGAGAGAAGGTTCTCCTGCAGTCAGATGAAGTGTGGCAATGAAATGGCAGTTGAAAAAATGTGAGTTTGAAATGAAAAAAACTGTGGAGTTTCTGTGTTCATGAAGTAGTAACAGTGATTGGTGGATTTTGATTGATGAAAACAGAAAGTTAGGGTGTACAGATGTGTTGTTTGAAAGATGTATTTTGAGTGGTCAATAAAAAATCATTAAATGAAAGAAAGCACTGGATATGCAGGTGCACTGAGAGTTCAGAGTTCAATTGCAACATTGTTGTGTGAATTTGCAAACACCAGAGTTTCTCCAAGAGGTGGTTGCTATGGAAAATAGGCAGAAAGGGCAGAGGGGGAAGGGTTTTCATTTGAAAAAAAGTGAGGGAAGAGTTTTGATTGGGTGACATGAGAAATATGTGTGAAGAATGACACCATTTCTGTGCTTTTGATAGCTGCAGACTCTGGAGTGCATACCTTTTGCTCTGCTGAAGACAAATTGGTGTGTTTCTTAGACTGTTTTCAAACTCAAAGTATTTGCTAAGGTGAGAAAATATTTCTTTACTTTAGATAGAGAATAGTGTGCTTTAAGGAGAAAATTATGATTTATGTGGCGCAAATTGCTTGTAAATATGCTCTCACATGTGCATGGAAAATTTTGATTTTGAATGTTTGTGTGACATAGCCATGTTAAAAGTGACGCAACCATGCTGGAAAGCCAATCAAAAAATGATTTCATGTGTTTTAATGACATTTTAAGTCATTTTCTGATGTGCAGTGTTTAGAAATTATGATTTGAAAATCGTTTTTGTGGAAAAGGAATTGTTTTTAAATTCATGACAAGGATATAATGGTGTATGGTTCTTTATAAGGCAATTGACTGTCCTTGATGTTATTTTTCTCATTTTAGTGTAAGACCTTTCTCTGTGGCGCAAATTGCTTGTAAATATGCTCTCACATGTGCATGGAAAATTTAGATTTTGAATGTTTGTGTTAAATAGCCATGTTAAAAGTGACCAAACCATGCTGGGAAGGCAATCAAAAAACGCTTTCATGTGTTTTAATGACATTTTAAGTCATTTTCCCATGTGCAGTGTTTAGAAATTATGATTTTAAAATCGTTTTTGGGGAAAAGGAATTGTTTATAAAATCATGACAAGGACATAATGGTGTATGGTTCTTTATAAGGCAATTGACTGTTCCTGATGTTATTTTTCTCATTTTAGTGTAAGACCTTTCTCTGTGGCGCAAATTGCTTGTAAATATGCTCTTACATGTGCATGAAAATTTTAATTATCAATGTTTGTGTTACATAGCCATGATAAAAGTGAACCAACCATGCAGGAAAGCCAATCAAAAAACGCTTTCATGTGTTTCAATGACATTTTAAGTCATTTTCTCATGTGCAGTTTTTTGAAATTATGATTTGAAAATCGTTTTTGGGAAAAAGGAATTGTTTTTAAATTCATGAGAAGGACATAATGGTGTATGGTTCTTTATAAGGCAATTGACTGTCCCTGATGTTATTTTTCCCATTTTAATGTCAGACCTTTCTTTGTGGCGCAAATTGCTTGTAAATATGCTCCCACCTGTACATGGAAAATTTTGATTTTGAATGTTTATGTTACATAGCCATGTTAAAAGTGACCCTACCATGCAGGAAAGCCAATCAAAAAACGCTTTTATGTGTCTTAAGGACAATTTAAGTAATTTTCCCATGTGTAGTGTTTTGAAGTTATGATTTGAAAATCGTTTTTGAGGTAAAGGAATGTTGTTAAAATTTATGTTCGCCATATGCCCCCAAATTTCTTTTTCAGGGTTGCAGCAGGGTGTTCTTGAGACACCCCTGCACCTTTGGAATAAATTCCTAATTTGTGATGAGCAAATTGTTAATCGCAAATTGCACCTTCATTTATATGAGCCTCCTAGCCCATGGAAATGAATGGGTAATTTGCAATTAGCAATTTTCTCAAACAAATTTGGAATGGTAAAGAATCGCTATTTATTCCTTAAAATTCGCTTTTTTGGAAATGCAAAATAGTTATATGATACATATGGCGGTTGATGTCTAACAAGATAAGAAGCTTATGGATACATTTATGATGACTGGTGCAATGAAGTAGAAATCACTTACTTCATTGGTAGGCCTTTACAATAAATTATCTCCTCTGTATTCTTCATCAAGCGTAACTTTAATCTGCAATCCTGAGTAGGCCTCACCTTAAACAAACCTCTGGATAGGCCACATCTTATTGTCATCCTGATTTAATCATTTATAATGCTAGGGACAGATTTATGATAGGTGTATACCTCTTTTGTGCCACTTAGAAAACATTGTCCATGGGGAAATGACTTAAAATGTCATTAAGACACATGAATGTTTTTTTTTAAAACGTTTGCAATTTTTTTGGGTCACTTTCAACATGGCTATGTGTCTGAAACAGTCAAAATCTAAATTTGCAATGCACAGGTGGGAGCATATTTACAAGGAATGTGCTTCATGGGGAAAGGTCTTATAATGTAATATGGGAAAAATGACATTAGAGATACTGAAATGCCTTATAGAGAAGCATACACCATTATGTCCTTGTCATAAATTTGCAAACCATTACTTTTCCCCAAAAACGATTTTCAAATTATATTTTGAAAACACTGCACATGTGGAAATTACTTAAAATGTCAATAATTCAAAATTTGTGATTCCTTAAATGCAATGTATCAAAAAAAAATATGTAAAAAATGATATTAAGGATTTGGAAACTACCACCAACTTCTAGTTTGTGGTAATTTGCGAATTCTTTTCAAAAAGCATTTTTAAAAAAAAAGGTCCCATATGACGCCCATACATGCCATTAGGGCATGTAGGTGTGCCATGTGCTCCCAAATTTCTTTTTCAGGGGTGCAGCAGGGTGTTCTTCAGATACCCCTGCACGCTTGAAAAAAATCCTATTTTGTGATGAGCTAATTGCTAATCACAACTTGCAACATTAATTCCTATGAGCCTCCTAGCCTATGGAAATGAATGGGTAATTTGCAATTAGCAATTTGCTCATTGCAAATTAGGAATAGTAAAGAATCGCTATTTATTCCTTAAAATTTGCTATTTATAATATGTAAAATATTTTGATGATACATATTGCAGTTCATCTGTAACAAGATAAGAAGCTTAGGGATAGATTTATGATGAGTGGCGCATCACCAGGGATGTGACAGTCATCCTGCGCCACTGTTCCGCCACCCATGTTGTGCTGCATTTACAATGCGGCGCAGCATGGGGCAAAAACGGCACAGATGCGTGACGCATCTGTGCCGTAAAGGTGGCGCATTGCTGGAGTTGTATCGTAAGTGCGATGCAGCTCCAGCAAGGCTCAGGGGTGCCCCATCTATACAATGCTGCGTCAAGACCTATGCCAGCTTCAAGCAGGCGCAGGGTTTTGAAGCAGCTTTCTCCTATCTGATTGTAAATGCGGCACACCATGGGTGGTAAAGCAGTGGTGCACATTAACTGGTGCATGCCTGGGGATGTGCCATTTAATATAAATCTGCACTTTAACATTTGAGTATGTGCAGGGGACACAGAGTCGTTGAGGCTTATCCAAGGTTAAGAACAGATGAGTCCTGTTCAGTGAAAAATTAGACATAGGCTTCACCTGCTCAGCATCGCTGGACATGGCTAAATAATAGCTGCAAAATGTTACTCTTGTTAAATAATTTTACTATTATAATCTGTGAGATTTGTCTCTTACTCTGCAACATCTCATTGTTGTTGTCTTTCTTTAAAGATAAAGACAACCTCAACATGAGCGACAATCTGCAATCAGTTGATTTTGACCTCATCATTGAACTTGTAATTGAAACATCAGTGGATGTTGATCCATTGGATGATTTAAATCCTGAGGATGAAGAAGAGCGTGATGAGGATGCAGATTTGTCCGAATTATATGATATAGGATGGGAAGCTGACCTGCTTGAGCCTTTGGAATTATAAACATTTATTTTTAAAATTTATAATCAATAAAAAGTAAAAAGGTAAACCGTTTAATTTAAAAATAAAGACACCTTCAAAAACAGGTTATGTGTAGTGTCTTCAATAAAATATTAAAATATGCTCATAAAATTAGATCAGATTCACATATAAAATAGCATAGGTAACATAAATATAAATGTCATTTCTTTTCTGGTATTTCTGTATTGTAAAAATGGCAATGACTAAAAAATCTTCAAAATAAAATGTCAAGTAGTGTGTTATGTTTTTGATCACTATTACTGATTTACTGTTTGATAATAATGTTTAATAACATTTTTTATTATATTTTTCCTCAGATTCAACTGCAGATCATTTCAAGATTCAAATATGCCTACAAAAATAAGAGAGATAAAGGCTGCAAAACGTCAAAGACAGCAGGAGAAAAAAAAAACGCAGCAGTCCTCTAACAAAAAGATTTCTCAAGCCATGAAGAAAGCACCGGGTAAGAGCTCTAAATATTTCATAAGAAATATTTCTAATAAAAAAAATATTAGTACAGAAAATGTTTCAATCCATAACATGAGAAGTAAATCAAATGGAAAGAAAAGGACAAATGAAAATGTTACTGCTAGAGCAAGAGATAAATCTGTGCATGATAGTAGAAGGAAACAACAGTTTAGGGAGATTCGTAAACGAATGTTCCGTAACAGGATAATTGGCAATTTGTTAAAAAATATTAAGAAAGGTCAACAGAAATTAGTTTTTTATAGGAGAAAAAAAAAAGTTGAGAAAGTTATTGATCAGGCTTTTGAAATTAAACGTAAGTTATTTATTTTGATAATCAATAGAATTAGGAAGCTAAACAAGGCAATTTTTGATTTCAAAAGAAATAGTAGATGGAAGAGAATAGTTAATCGTAGTAATTTTTGTGAAGTTTTTTCTGGAGAATGGATACATAGTTCAAGCTGTGAGGCATTTTTTAATGAAGAGAGTTATTTCCAGGATAATGATTTGGTGCATGCAGTTGACATCAGTGGTCGTGCTTATGAAGTGAAAGATGGTTGTCCAGTTGAAAAAGAAAAACTTGTGACAACAGAGGCAGAAGAGTTGTTAGGTAATGAGGTTTTAGGAAGACGTGCTAAGGGTCCTGTGTACACCTGGAAGTGTAGTAGTATTTGCAGTGTGCGACAGGATTCCATCAATTTGCTTTGTGATTTTGTACGGACATTTAACAAGAAAAGTTTGAAGCAGAAAATAAGGTTGTTGCAAGAATTAGATCCTTGCAGAGTGAGAGAAGTGACAGGTTTGCATGGTCATTCACTGGCTTGTCTTTCCAGGAGAGTATGCCAGAGTGTTTTTCATCATTTCAGGATGCTAGCAGTGCATCATAACAAAGTGAGGAAGTTAGTTAGACTGTTGTATTATGCTAAGAGTCCAGCAATTATGCTGAAACAATTATGCGCTGCTCTTTTGCATGGTTCTGAAATAGATGTGAAGAATATATGTGAAGAAATTGAGTTTTGTTACTTTGGAAGTAAAGAGGAGAATGTTGAAATTGAGCAAGAAGTAGAGGGTCATTTGGAAGATAGTGTACATGTTTCCAGTACAGATAATTTCCAGAGGGAAATTGCGACGTTTGACATGAAATCAAGTGAGAGGCCTAATTTCACTTGTGTGTGTTGTAGACGCACTTATTATAAGAATCAGACTAAGTTAGTGGATTTATATGCAAAAAGTGAAAGGGAAAATAATAGTGAATGGAAGGATTTTGCAACATACTTGATGGTAGAAAATTGTTTTGATTTGGGATTGGATCAACGTGTGTGTACTTATTGTTGTAACAAATTAAAACAAAACCAGATGCCTGCTAGAGCAGTTCATAATAATCTGGAATTGGTTGAGATTCCTTCTGAATTGAAGGACTTAAATACTTATGAATCTATTTTGATTCAAAGTATCCATCCCTTTCAGGCTATTGTAAGAATGGAGCCAAAGACAGGGAAATTGCCTCCATCAGATTTACAGAGAGGATTAAAGGGAAGAGTTGTTTATTTGCCTCTAGATTTCAAGAAAAACATTAACACAATTGGAGTAGAAAAAGTGGAAGAGGAACCTCTGGTTATCTTAGTTAATGGGGTTCCGACAAAGAATAAGAAAATATGGCAAGATTTAGTAGATGTTAGGAAAGTTAAAAAGGCAACATTGTATTTGAAAAAAAATAATAAATACTATAAGAATGTATATGTTGCAGAAGAGGAAGTAAGTGAGGAAGAGGATAGCGATTTGTGTGCTGGTCAAATTGAGAAAGTAGAACCCTCTACTAGTGAGGAAATATATGAACATTATAGTGTTCATCCTTTGCATTCAAAGGAAGTCATGGGGAATGCTATTGAGTTGTTTCAAATGAAACAAGCCAAAGGGAGTCCCATTAGTGTTTGGGAGGAAAGTTTGGAAGCTCGGTGTTTCCCACAGCTTTTTCCAACAGGTCAGGGAGGAAGATATGATGAGCGACCTCATCAAATTCCTGCTTCTGAATACCGGACTTTGCGATTGTATGCAGGAGATGCTAGGTTTCGACAATGCATTCCTTATTTGTTTCATCTCCTGTTTGAAAGCGATCTGTCTGGACTGTCATATGCAGTGAACCACATCTTGAAAAGTGGTATACACATGCAAAACATCTCGGCAAGTGATTTTATGGATAAAGTGAATGTCCAAGATAGTATTTTGGATTCTCACCTGATTAATCTCATGGCGTGTCAGCGTGGTACTAATGAGTACTGGTACCGTCGTCATGGTGATTTAAAATGTATGCTGAGGAACTTAGGTACTCCCACATGGTTCCTCACTCTGAGTTGTGCCGAGTATGGCTGGGAAGACTTACTTCAATTTCTACGAGAGGCAAATGCTAACGTAGAAAACATCGAATTCAAGACACCCGGAGAACTGTGCTCTTTGGATCCAGTCAATGTATGTAGGTACTTCAATCATAGATTTGAAGCTATGATGTCTTTCATCATGAATAAGAAGAATCCACCTCTTGGAGAGGTGTTGGATTTCTTCTGGAGAAAGGAGTACCAAGCCAGAGGTGCTCCTCATATACATATGTTGCTGTGGATCAAGGATGCACCTAAATTTGGAACGGATCCAGAAGACTCAGTGATGAGTTTCATCCAACAGTATTCTACGTGTGCTGTTCCAAACGCAAAGGAGAAGAAAAGCCTAAGAGAAAAAGTTCTGCGTTTCCAAAGCCATCGATGTGGAAAGTACTGCCGTCGTAAATTCCGAAACAAAGACAAGTTCTACACCAAATGTCGTTTCGGCTTTCCACGACCGGTGATTTCTAAAGGAAGAGTAAACAGTTTGATGTCTTCGCTGCGACACAATGTGATGAAGAAATCACCTAAAAACACTTACAATTTGAAGAGGAACGAAGAGTCCAAGTACATCAACGACTACAACCCGGTGATTTTGTCCATGTGGAATGCTAACATGGATATACAGTTTGTGGCTGATAACTGTATGGCTGTGGCTCGGTATGTGACGTCTTACATCACCAAAAAAGAGAAGACAGAATTGAAGGATATGTGGGAGGACATTTCCCATGAAAAGAGCCTCAGCAAGAAGTTGTACAGTTTCAGTCTGAAGATGTTGTCGCATCGAGAAATCGGAGCGTACGAATGTTCTGACCGGTTGTCTTCAGCAAGTCTCTATGCCAAGTCCAGGAGTATCGTTTGGGCGAGTCTTGGTCTTGCTGCAACGCGTAATCGAGTTCTCAAACCTGTGCGGGAAATTGAGTATTTGGCGGAAAAGGAGCCAAACAGTACCGACATTTTGAAGACAAACATGTTGGATACATATTATCCAAATCGAAGCAGTCACCTAGAGAATGTTTGTCTGTATGAGGTTCTGCAAAATTACATGTTCAAGAGGAACATCAAAGAAGATACTGAGAAAGGAGTGTATGCTGTAATAGGAAGTGAGGGATGTCTGGTCAAGCAAAGAAAATGCCACTTGATAAACCATCGAAAATTGAGTGGCGAATCTCCTGAAAAAAAGGAGTTTTTCTATTTAGCACTTTTGCAACTTTTCAAGCCTTGGCGTGCAGAAGAGGAACTGCTTGGAGATTTCCTCTGTTACGAAGACTCTTTCAATGCCGCCAAGGAGACCATAGAATGTCCTGCTTTTCCCAAATATGTAGAAATGTTGAATGCGGAAATTGAGCAGGAAGCAACGATTGCAGCCGAGATTGCCAGAGACAGTTCTCAGGACAGTCAGAGTTCTGCTTCATTGAGTCAGGATCCACTAGGAGGACCTCTTATTGAAAATGAAGCTGCCACTGCTATGAATGAGGTGGAAAGAGCCATGGCACATGCTCAAGAGGATGCGGTTAACTTAGAAGAGTTGGAAAGGCAACTCAACGTTGAGCAGAGGAAAATATATGACGAAGTTACCATGCAAATTGATCATGGATTAAGTCATGATAAGAAAGAGTGCTCATGTACGTCGTTGAAGCCTGTCCGACTGTACGTGAGTGGAGAAGCGGGAACTGGAAAAAGTTTCCTCATTAAAGCAATTTCATGCTATTTGCAGGAAAGGACAGAGTCATCGCTGTCTTGTGTTGTCACTGCTCCAACTGGACTGGCAGCACATAATATTAAAGGGATTACTTTACATCGTTTACTGATGCTGCCAGTGGAGCATGACAACAAATTAGAATATCACAAGCTATCTGGAGATGCTTGTTTTGAAGTTTCAAGAATCTTGAGGAAAATGAAACTTCTTATCATTGACGAAGTAAGCATGGTTTCCAATGTCATGCTTGCCTTTGTGCATTTGAGGATGCAAGAAGTTCTCAAAACAGAGTATGATGTGTTATTTGGTGGCAAACACATCATTGTTTTCGGAGATCTTCTGCAGCTGACACCAGTGAAAGGGCAACCTGTGTTCAAAATGCTCACGCATGAAGATACCAGGAAGTGCCTAGGCAGCATTGGCAACGTCAATATATGGTTAAACTTCAATTATGCTGAACTGCATGAAAATATGCGTCAGGCAAAGGATGAAGTTTACAAGACTATTCTACAAGATGTTAGAATTGGAAAAGTGACCGAGCATGGGAAAGAAGCTTTACATGCACGATTACTGTCAAATTTATATCCAGAACAAGATGTTGTGCCTGAGAATATTTTTCAGAAAACTACTGATAAGAAATCTGGAATATGTTTGATGCCAACTCTTGCAGAATGTGCCAAATTTAACAACAAAATGTTGCATTTAGAAAAGCAAGAGATTGTGAAAGTGGAAGCTATTGATAGAGTAGAGCATATGGGATCAACAATTATTTTGTCTGAGAATCTGAAAACAAAATTGGATTCATTAGAGAAGAGTATATCTAAAACTGCAGGTTTTGAAAAGATTCTGAATGTGTGCTTGAACTGCCGTATAATTTTAAGAAGGAATTTACATGTTGAAAGAGGTCTGGTAAATGGATCAATGGGTAATGTTGTTGATTTTGTGAAATACAGAAATAGAGATGGAATTGAATTTTTAAAAATTAAATTTGATGGCATTGAGGAAGTACAGCTAATTGCTCGTTGTTCTGCTAGATTTTTGCTTGTAAAAGACTTATATGTTCGCCGTAAGCAGTTCCCTGTTTGCTTGGCATATGCGGTGACAATTCATAAATCGCAAGGTTTAAGTGTAGACACTGCATTGGTGAATATTGGCAGTTCTGTGTTCAAGGAGGGTATGGCATATGTGGCATTGTCACGAGTTAGAACTTTATCGGGATTGTACTTGATTGAGTGTGATGTCAGAAACATTTGTGCAGATCTAGATTGTGTTAAGGAATACAATAGGTTAAGAAGAGAGTATGCGCCACATTTGCCTCAGTTTCCTTTGTTTGAGAAACGTCTGGTAGGCCGGAAACGAAGAAATGAGAACAATACTGGGGAGGTTGTAGCAAAAAGACAAAAAGTGAATGAACCTAAAATTACAAGCAGAAACAAAGAGGATTCTGTTGAAGATGTTGTTGGTTTTCAGTTTGAAAACAGTTCTGGTGTCAACTGCTATGCTAATGTAGTAATTAATGTTTTGTTTTCTCTAAAAAATGTAAAAGAAGAGATTGTGGTCAATTCTGATCAAAGATTTTGCAGTTTGTTAAATTCTGTGTTAGAGAAATGTACCACTGATAGAAGAAACATAGAAAGTGTGTCTGAAATTAGAAATCTGTTAGATAGATGTTCAGGCCAAACACAATTCTCTCAAAATATTCAGCAAGATTGTCAGGAGTTTTTAATGTATATGCTTGATGTATTACATGCTGAAGGTGTAGATGTAGATCAGCTGTTTGGGCTTTCTTATCAATGGCAGCATGACTGCGAGAACTGTATGGTATCAAGTACTACTAGTGTAGACTCAGAAAGATTTATATATTTAACTTTGCCAGACAGTAAATCAGTCTCCTTTAATAAGCTAGTAAAAGCTGCTAATCACAACATGGAGTGTAGCCAATGTAAATCTGAAATGATGTCCACATTATTTATACGAACATATGGCCAGTACGTCATTTTAATGTTCCAACGATGTAGGCCTGATGGAACAAAATTGACAACTTTAATAAAAAATGTTGTAGCTTCGCAGTTGTCAATATCAGGAAGGACTTTTGTAACTACAGCAATTATATATCATGACGGACCTTCAATATCATCAGGACATTACACAGCTTATTTAAAGTCTAGAAATGGCTGGTCATTCTGCAATGATTCTGTTTTAATTTTCAAAAAAAATTGCCGTATGACCTTAAAAACTCTTACCTGGTGTTTTTAAAACCAAAATTTTAGGAAAATAATCTCGGGATATGATCTGTGGAATTTCAAGAAGTTCTAATGGCTCCTACACAATTTGGCCTTGAGGATAAGTGTAGTTCAGAGACATAACTTCTAATCATAGGATTGGACATCATGGAGATGTATGTGCACTTTAAATGAGTTCAGAAAAACTGTTTCTTTTCATAAGCTAATTGAAGCAGCCAATCAAAACATGGAGTAGAGGGAATGTAAGTCTGCAATGCTGTCTACTGTTTTACATTGCTTTGTGATTAAAAGTGATGTAGAGAATTAAATAATTGTAGTAGTCATAGAGGTAGTGTAAGTCTGCTTCATATTAAGCAGTATCAGTGTCATAGGAAATGTAGAACATGACTGAGCAAGAAGGGGAAGATATTACTATTCCAGGATTGTGAAAATGATCTTCAACATTTTAATTCTGAAAGTTGCGGAAATGCCAAATGATGGGATTGGCTTACAAGAAATCCAATAGTTATAAATACCTCTGACTAGATTTGGCCTTGTGGAAAATAGTGGTAGAGAGCAAGAAGTCATTTATTGCCTGTAATGTGTTTTTAAAAACGATGGAGGTTTTCTTTCAGAAAGTGGCGGGCTGAAAGTAATAACAGCACAAAAGAGTGTAAGCTGTTCATAGGACATCCTTGGACGTCATGGAAAGTAAGTTAACTTTAAGGAGTTCTGAATTTTAATTTCTGATGTTGTATGGGTTTTTTAAACACAATCATTTTGATTGTGTTTTTTTTTCCCCGCTGTTACATGATGAATACCTTCAAGTCACTGTTTTTAGTGAATTTTGATACATTCTGAGAACAGCAAAAATAAACCATTTAACATGTATAATTAATTCTGTACTGTTTGCATTTATGATGTATATGTAGAACTGTGTAGGAGGCATGGAGAAGGTGAGTTTTCTGTAAGTGTTAAATTTATTGTATGCAGTGCTGCACTTCTACGTATTCTTTCATATGCTGGACTACATCTGCACAATGAGATACCTAAGCAAAGGAAACACAAGTGATGTGATTGTGAAATGAGCAAAATAAATTGCACATATTTCAATTACATCACCTGTGTTTCCTATCATTACGAATCACATTGTGCAGATCAAGTTTAGGTCTGTCCAGGGAAACATAGGAGGTTTCTACTTTGTTGAAGAGTGCAGTGGACATGACTCACTTCATTAGTAGACTTTCACAGATATTATCTCCTCTGTACACTTCAACAAGTGTAAATCTCATCTTGAACTCTGAGTAGGCCTCACCTCAAACAAATCTCTGGATAGGAGACATGTTATTGGCATACTGAAGCGACACTTTTCTGAAACAAGAGCAATGCAAAAGATGCACCATGTTTTAAGATAGGCCTCACTTCATCTGCATCAAGATACTGTTAGTTTAAAATGTATATCTTTAGGATTGTGTAGAGGACCTGGAGAAGCAGAAGCTTCTGTCAGTGTCAAAGTTGTTGAAAAACTATTTGTCCTTCAATATTTTCCCTTGTCTTTTGTAATTTTTAAATACATATTTTAATTTTTTTCAAATGTTGGTTCTCTCTTTCACAGATTGAAAGTATAGAAATAAAATGTGATTAATTTAACGGCAATTACAAGGTAAATAGTTGTACTCTTTTCGTTACATTTCTATCACATTCACCTACTATTAGATCCACTGCTTCACTTCTTTAATCCTCAGTTTCCTGCCTTTGCTACTTTCCTCATTCCTTTCTCTATTACCTATTTACTCAACTCCTTCCACTCTTTTTCTCAGTCCCTCTGTTCTCATAGTTCCTCAGTCTTGTTCACTCACTCCATCTCTATTACTCTTAGTGTCTGTGAATTACTTTCCCAACTTTTTTTTTTTTGGACCGCTTCCCGGGAAGTTGCCCGGTTCGCAAACCAGCAGCGTTATGGCAGTCCACCATTTTGTGTTTCGGTCGAATCAAGATACAAGATGGAGGGCAAATAATGTTCAGAATGGGTAGAAGGGGGCACGGTAGATGTATCTTGACCCCCTTGGTTTTCTGAGGGTGGCTGAGGAGGACCATAGTTCTTCACTCTTGTTCACTCTCTCTGTTTCTATTAATGTCACTGTTTATGACTGATCAAAAAAATGTTTTTTAAAAAAGAACAGTAACTATAAGGGAAGGAAATAGACAGTTATGTTAAAAGAAAGACAGCTATAAGGAGTAAACTAAGGATACTGTTACCTACAATCCACTGCTGTTGATGTTACTGACCATGTCATGAATGATGTAATATGTGACATCATCAGCAGTGGATTGTAGGTAACAGTATCCTTAGTTTACTCCCTAGAGCTGTCTTTCTTTTAACATAACTGTCTGTTTGCTTACCTTATACTTACTGTTCTTTTTTTTAAAAAATATTTTTTTTGGTTAGCTTCCGGTACGCGTACCGGGTAGCGCTCCGGGAGCGAACTAAGAGAAATAGAGGTTGGCAGAGTTCCAAATATTCTACCAATTTTTTTATAATGGGGAGTTAGTTCTGAAAAGAACTTTTTTTTTTATGTTTTTGTTGTTTTATATTTTTTTTAGTATTTTTTGAACATTTTTTTTACTTTTTTTGTATTTTCTGAACGTTTTTAAATTTTTTTTGGTTTTTTTGGGGGGGGGTGGAAACAAAAACGATCCATTATAAAGGGCTCAACAGGAGCAAAAAAAAAAAAAGAATTTATTTTTTGGTGCGTTTCGTACAAACATTAATATGATTTTGAATTGCTCGCAAAATCAAAGTGATGCTACTTTCTCTGTAGCAGATGAAAGTGCCACATTCCACGCACACTTGCTTTACGTGCCCAAACAACATTTGGATGTTTGCGATCATCTCCCTCGCCTCTGGTCCCGACACCTCTGGAACCACCGATCTTCTTGCCATTGGGAGGGGATTTTGTTGTTCGTCACGTAGCTGGGCAGCACTATAATTATTTGGGTGCCACCTACTCATATGCCGATGCATAGTATGATTGCCATAACTGTATTTTTTATCAGTGCCCCTTGACAATCTATCACCGCATATGCGGCAAAACACGTAACGTGCATTCACTTTCTTTTGCCCCTCAGGAATTCTGTAGAATTGCCAGATGTAATTTTCCTTTCGATTGTACCTCCTGGGCTCCTCTGGCAAAAACTCATGCTCTTCCTCCTCTTCCTCCTCTTCCTGTTCTTCCTCTTCTTGCAAAATTACTTCTGCAGGTGGTCCTCTCTTTCTTGGATTTGGTGGAGGTGGTGGGCTAGCACCAGCTGAAGCTACTAATGAAGCCATCTCAAAGTCTCAATAAAGGGTCTTTCTCTCACCAAGATGAAAGTCAGAGTGATGAAAGAAGGAGGGGTTTTCATCATTTGGGAAAAACAAAAGTTCTAAACCAATGAAAAGTGTCCATTTTAGATCACATGACCTTGTATTACATCATTAGGAAACCAAAAGTGAAATGAACCAATGAAAAGTGTTATTACCGAGTCACATGACCTGCTATGTTTACGTTACGCGGTCGGCGCCGCGCCGCGGATCGCTTCCGGTTCGCGTACCGCTGCGCTTCCGGGTACGCGAACGTAGCACGTAATATGACGTATTACGCGAGAACGCGAAACGTCATGCTGACGCGAAGCGTCGCGATGTTGTTTTGTAACGCGAGAGGTGCGCAAAAGGAACGTTTACCAGTTCGCGTACCGGGTCGCGCCTCCGGATTGAGCTAACGGGAAGCTAACCGGTACGCGTACTGGGAGCGAAACAAAAAAAAATAAAAAAAAATTGTATAAAAAACATGTAAAAAATATTTTTCTTTTTAAAGAATAATACATTGTAAAGGTTTTGATATTAGCTATTAAAAAACCAATGAAATTCACTGAAAAAACCATAGGTTATAGACCATATATAGTTAGGAATTAGCATTTACAAAACCTTGAAAATTCACTGAAAAAACCATAGGTTATAGACCATATATAGTTAGGAATTAGCATTTAAAAAACCTTATTTTACTCACACAAAACCATTGAAATTCCATATATAGTTAGTTGTACTAACTATATATCGCGCACCCGCAATCCACTGCTGATGATGTCACATATTACATCATTCATGACATGGTCAGTGACATCACTGATGACATCTCAAATGACATCACTGATGACATCACTGATGACATCTCAAATGACATCACTGATGACATCACTGATGACATCTCAAATGACATCACTGATGACATCACTGATGACATCTCAAATGACATCACTGATGACATCACTGATGACATCATTCATGTGATAATACGATGAAGCTCTTCAGACTCTAATATAACCTTAGATACAGTAAGTGTAAACAGACACTCACAGACTGTCACTCATCCATAGAGTTACACACACACCTAGTCAGTCATGCAAAGAATCAATCACACATCCATTTTCTCAACTATACAGTTATACACACCTTACTTATTCAAACATATACTAACACATATTTACTCTCTTATACAATCCCTGATACAAGTTCACAATGATCCATACAGCCACTCACACATTCACTGGCTCTTATGCACAGTTATTTATATATGTCAACTCTCACATGTACTGTGTTTTACATATGTACTTACTTTTACATGTAGCACTGAGATATCCATTCACTCAGCAATACACTCATGCACACAGTCAACCGCCCATACAGATGTTTCCACATGCACTTTTGAACCCATACATCTAGTGAATCAACTGCTCACACATCTATGCACAGAGTCATACACCTCCCAGCCACCCATACACACTCTCAGTCTCCCATACAAATACGTAGGCAACCAATCAATAACGCATATAGTTAATCATATAGCTAATGATCAACACATGCAGCAGTTTATAGAACAACAGACATAATGATGCACAAATTGAGACAGTTTAGTCACTAACCCATGCACTCAGTGAGACACATTTAACCACTCACTCATACAGTCAGTCATGCACCTACTAAATCCTTCATCCAGACATTTATACATCCACTCATTCTTAAATATGTAAGACATATTTTAACTTTACAGAATTATACAGTCACTGGATGACGTCATCAGTGATGTCATCAGTGATGTCATTTGAGATGTCATCAGTGATGTCATCAGTGATGTCATTTGAGATGTCATCAGTGATGTCATCAGTGATGTCACTGACCATGTCATGAACGATGTAATATGTGACATCATCAGCAGTGGATTGCGGGTGCGCGATATATAGTTAGTACAACTAACTATATATGGAATTTCAATGGTTTTGTGTGAGTAAAATAAGGTTTTTTAAATGCTAATTCCTAACTATATATGGTCTATAACCTATGGTTTTTTCAGTGAATTTTCAAGGTTTTGTAAATGCTAATTCCTAACTATATATGGTCTATAACCTATGGTTTTTTCAGTGAATATATATATATATATACACATACATATATACATACATATATATATATATACATACACATATATATATACATACACATATATATATATATATATATATATACATACACATATATACATACATACACATATATACATACATACATACATATATATATATACATACACATATATACATACACATATATATATATATATACATACACATATATATACACATACATATATATATACACATACACATATATATATATATATATATATACATACACATATACATACATACACATGTATACATACACATATATATACATGTATATACATACACATATACATACACATATATACATACACATATATATACATACACATATATATACATATACATACACATACATATACATATATATATACATATACATACATACACATACATATACATACATACATATACATACACATATACATACACATACACACATATATATATACATATATACATACATTACCTACTGGCGGTCGCCAGTAGGTATATATAGTTAGGATTTTTTCTCTATGGGTTTTTTGAAAATTCTATGTCTAATAACTTTGGCGTTTGTGGACGGAATCGGCTGAAATTTTCAGGAAAATGGCACATTTTGTTTCTGAGCAGCCCTTGAAAATTTGGGGGGGGTTCGTCCAGTGGGGGCCGAGAAAAAAGGGGGGTCCCAAAACGTGTTTTTAACATTGAGTTTTCCATAGGGCGGTTGGCCTCACTTTTAGCCCGAACGGCTGAATGGATTTGCACGAAACTTGGCAAAATTGTAGGGACTGGTAGCCCGATGTGCCTTTTGTAGGTCTCAATATATGTGCTCCAGTGGATTTTGAGAAATTAACGTTTAAAAAAAGATATATATCTGTAACAGCGGACCGGTTAGCGCTCTGGTTCGCGGACTTTTCGCGCAACGGAGCTTTGTGAAGCGAAGCTGATTGGTTCTCCGGCGTCTGTCAACATTCCAAACAGTCCGTAGCGGCCGCCATCTTGTCTCTCGGTAGGATCGAGAGACAAGAGGAGGTCAAAACAAAGGGGGAAATAACTATAAGGGGGCATAGTAGATCCTCGCTGACCCCCTAGGTTTGATGTGGAGGTTTTAAAAGGGCCCCGCGGGGCAAAAAAAAAAAATAAAAATAATAATTGAACGGCTGAATGGATTTGCACGAAACTTGGCAAAATATTAGGGACTGGTAGCCCGATGTGCCTTTGCTAGGTCTCAATATATGTGCTCCAGTGGATTTTGAGAAATTAACGTTCAAAAAAAGATATATATCTGTAACAGCGCTCCGCTTCGCGTAACGGAGGTTTGCGAAGCTGATTGGTCATTCTGTCACTGGGCTATAGTTGGGCTACATCTGGCTGATATTTGGGCTACATTTGTTTTTTTGTGTGTCTGGCGGCCATCTTTGGGCTACATTGGGCTACATTGGGCTTCATTGGGCTACATTCGGCTAATTAGCAAATAGCTCATCGCAAACTAGGAATGGTAAAGAATCGCTATTTATTCCTTAAAGTTCGCTATTTAGGAAATGCAAATAACTTTTATGATACATATGGCGGTTCATCTCTAACAAGATAAGAAGCATAGGGATAGATTTATGATGACTGGCGCATCACCAGGGATGTGTTAGTCATTCTGTGCCGCTGTTCCGTCACCTATGGTGTGCTGCATTTACAATGCGGCGCATCATGGGGCAAAAACAGCACAGATGCGTGATGTATCTGTGCCGTAAAGGTGGCGCATTGCTGGAGTTGTATCGCAAGTGTGATGAAGCTCCAGCAAGGGTCGGGGGTGCCCCTGTCGCAGGGTTTCTGTTCTCACACAGAACTGTGGACAGAGGATTGGAACCTCGGCGAATTAGGGTGTCCCAAAACTCACGTTAGTAATCAAAAACTATTTAGCAAGCTAGGTACAGTGTCACATTGGATATAACAAACTCTCAATGTTTAGACAATCCAGAATATGAACTTATAGTACCTCAGGATACGTGGAACTCATGAACAGTCGGTCGTTATATATTTCTTAGAAACCAGAACATGGAGTTAAGAAGAACACATGTGTATTTGAAATGTTTATTTACTAATGCCGTCTTCTCAGGCGTAGTACCTTAGATAATAAAAGTACACATATTATCAGTAGCAAAATTACCAGCATAGTTACTAGTACATAAAAAGTGAATGGTGATAGTATGTTAACATGCTGTAAATGAATAAGAGTTAGCAACACTTATAAGCAGCCGCGGGCCGTGGAGGGAGTTACGGTGAGGCAGGGAGGCGGGGAGGGGGAGAAGCAGGGTGGAGAATACAAGTACACATATTATCAGTAGCAAAATTACCAGCATAGTTACTAGTACATAAAAAGCGAATGGTGACAGTATGTTAACATGCTGTAAATGAATAAGAGTTAGCAACACTTATAAGCAGCCGCGGGCCGTGGAGGGAGTTACGGTGGGGCAGGGAGGCGGGGAGGGGGAGGGGCAAGGTAGAGAGGGCTCCACCCTGCTTCTCCCCCTCCCCGCCTCCCTGCCCCATCGTAACTCCCTCCACGGCCCGCGGCTGCTTATATCTCACCCTCCCTAATACACATATTATATTATTTGCTAAGAAGGTCTCTTTGTGTTGGTTTAGGGCGTGTCCATACTTTAGTGTCTTAGATTTGAAGGAATCACATCAGCATACACCAGCTCTCTCTTCATGTGAACCGCATCAACTGTTGTGTATGTGTGTTCGGCAAAGCAATATAAAACCCGCCTCATGCCCAGAATTGGCAGAAGTTGCACTTATGTTATGAGTATGAAGTCGTGGAGATCAGACCTCATAACAATTCTGTATCGTGTTGTTCTTGAAACTTTAGCACTCGCTGTACAGATATAGTTTAACAAGTAAAGCAGATAGTAGACCAATAACATATTATTCTCATGTAAACCACGATGAACTACTAGGTGGAAAGCTAAAGCAACAACTAAGTGTCGTGTGCAGAAGTTGCAAAAAAGGAAAAATGGCGTTTAAACCGGTAATGAGCCCATGCTAACTTAACACGGTGTAAAGATATCCAGGACCTAGATGACACCTCCTCATGATCCGGAAACGAACTGAATAAGATAATAGAAGTGCCATCTCATGAGAGCAGATTGCAAGTTTATATGTGGACGGTCCGCAAGGTAAAGCATTAAAAACTAGGAAAATTCAATGCTAAAGAAAAATAAAACAGCCAAGTACTTTATCGAGTCTTAAGCCAATAGGCAAGGTAAATAATAAAAACTTGACAAATAAGTCAATGAATTGTCAATGAAATGCTAGTACTCAGCATATCAAACATGAAAAAGGTCTATGACATAACTGTGTATGCAAAATAAGCTGCAACAGCCTCCAATAGGAAGTCACCGTCTTCATCCGAAAACAGTTCAGCCATCCAATTTAAAAGCGGAAAAGAACATACGTGCTCTCCCAGCACCGGATCCTCTATCACCATCAGAGGACAGCTCGGTGGGTTTTCAAGAAAGCTGTGTTCCAAGAAAGACTGTGCTGCCGCCAGTAAATTCCAGGGACCAAGTAGTCCATGCATCAATGCCACAGCCATAATCCTTTCGCCAGGACAAATCAACTCGTGAGTAATGATAGGAGTCATCAGCTGATTAAAGTCGACGTCAGGAGAAACCGGTCCGCAGAGACACAAATCAATGGCCCAATCGAAATCACAGGTCAGGCAGTGAAATACAGGCTGGACACAGGTGAAGTAGGAGAACCGAAAAGATAATCCATATGCCGTGCTTAATATCGCCAACGGCATTGTGCCATAATATTCTAGCATGCGATTGCGGAACAGTGTCAGCAGCTGCAGGGTCGGAGGTTGCATAGGAGGGACATCCATATTTAAAAATGTAAAAAAGCACAAGAGCGTCCGCTGGTAATGCAAGTAAAAATGCAATCCACGAACCAGAGTGGAGAAAATGGAATGAAAGGGAGCAGGGATGACTCCAAAGATTTTCTCAAATGAAGTCACGAGACCACTGGTAACAACTTTAAAAAAGTGTGCCAGGGATTTTGTGGAGGATGCGTTAAAGATAGTCGGAAACATGTTGCTGAAATTGAAAGGCAAACCTGTGTACGGGTGTTCGCTATGTGAAGTACGAAAGTTTCACGGGCCGAACTCAAGGCCACCTCTCTCTGAGACAAAAGAGCTCTTATTCTTGTCATGCCGTTGAAACGTGTCCCAAGGTTGGTATTTGTGGCCAGATTGAAAACTCCCTATGTTCATGTGTGGGAGGAAATAGAACATTTCTGCAGCAAATAACCCGTTCACTTACTGTTACGATAAAAGGAATACTTTTTAATTAACTCAGAACAATCTTCATTATTGAGCATCAAATAACTACCATTTTCCAACAACTTGAACGTGGGGATGATAGCAGGAACTGGCGTGCCTTGCAACACGCAAGCCATATTTGGTCGGTGTTTGTTGCATGAATCGTGTAACTGTATGTGCCTACACATTAGTGAATGATCTGGCGTCTCAGTGCATTCCTCTCCATTCAGATAAACTTCTTGATCATCTTTGAAACATCTGTATGTGTATGGAAGCGACCAGACCTCATGAACAAAAGCACTACCTAAAGGTTCATAAAGACCTATTGGTATATATTTCATACAATTTGAAAACTTATATAAAGCAAAAGGCAGCGTTATTAAACCGTGGATAAGGCATGTTGCCAAAAAACCCGCAATCCTCTGCTGATGATGTCACTGAGCATGTCATGAATGATGTAATATGTGACATCATCAGTAGTGGATTATGGGTAATAGTATCTCTAGTTTACTCCCCTATAGCTGTCTTTCTTTTAACATAAGTGTGTGTTTCCTTCCCTTATACTTACTGTTTTTGGTTCGCTTCCAGTTCGCGTACCAGCGAGCGAACTAGGAAGCGAACTAAGAGAAATAGAGGTTGGCACAGTTCCAAATATTGTACCAATTTTTTAATAACGGGGAGGTAGTTCTGAAAAGAACTTTTTTTTTTATTTTTCTGAACATTTTTTTACTGTTTTTGAATTTTTCGGAACAGTTTTATATTTTTTTGGGTTTTTCTTGGAGGGGGCAATGAAAACGATTCATTGTAAAGGGCTCAACAGGAGCAACAAAACAAAAAAAAGAAGTATTTATTATTTTGGGCGTTTCGGACAAACTTGCATATGATAGTCAATAGCTCTGTTGATCAGAGTGATGCTTCTTTCTCCGTAGGAAATGAATCCATCGCAAAATACGCAGGTGTGTTTTACTTCACCAAATCTCATTTGTATATTTGGCACCATCTCCCTGCCCTCTGGTCCCGTTACTTCCGGTACAACAGATCTTCTGGCCATAATAGGGAGATTATCTAGGTCGTTCCGAAACTGTGCAGCACTGTAGTTGTTAGGATGCCACCTAGTCATATGGCGATGCATTGTGTAGTTTCCGAAACTGTATTTTTTGTCGGTCCCTCTGGACAGTCTATCTTGACATATAAGGCAAGTTACGTATCTTGCATTTACTTTTTTCTGACCTTTGGGAATTTTAAAAAATTGCCAAATGAAGTTTTCTTTCCGGTGAGACGTCTTGGGCTGCTCAGGCAAAAACTGCCTCTCTTCGTGCTCGTCCTCCTGTTCCTCTTCTTCTTCTTCTTGTTGAATTACAACTTGAGCAGGTGGTCCACTCTTCCTTGGATGTGGTGGAGGTGGTGGGGAAGCACCAGCTGAAGCTACTAAAGAAGCCATTGCTCAGTGATCACAAAGGGTCTTTCTCTCACAATGATGAAAGTCAGAGTGAGGAAAGAAGGAGGGATTTTCATCATTTGGGAAAAACAAGAGTTCTCAACCAATCAAAAGTGTTCATTTTAGATTATATGACCTAGTCTTACATCATTAGGAAACCAAAAGTGAAATGAACCAATGAAAAGTGTTATTACCAAGTCACATGACTTGCTGTGTTTACGTTAAGCGCTTTGCAGGGCCTCCCGGTTTGCTTCCAGAAACCTGCGCTTTGGCACTCGCTTCGCGTACCAGTTTGCTAACGTAGCACGTCATATGACGTATCAAGCGACAACGTGGAACGTCATGCGGACGGGAGGCGTCACGATGTTGTTTTCTAACGCGGCACTTGCGGTAAAGAAACGTTTACCGGCTCGCGGTCTATTTCGCGGCATCAAGGTCAGCTAACGGGAAGCTTCCCGATTCGCGAAGCGGGAACGAAGAAAAAAAAATATTTTAAAAAAAAATTATTCATAAACATATAAAATATATTTTTGGATTTAAAGAAGAATACATTTTACAGCTACAGATATTAGCTGTTAAAAAACCAATGAAATTCACAGAAAAAACCATAGGTTATAGACCATATATAGTTAGGAATTAGCATTTACAAAACCTTGAAAATTCACTGAAAAAACCATAGGTTATAGACCATATATAGTTAGGAAATAGCATTTAGAAAACCTTATTTTACTCACACAAAACCATTGAAATTCCATATATAGTTAGTTGCACTAACTATATATCGCGCACCTGCAATCCACTGCTGATGATGTCACATATTACATCATTCATGACATGGTCAGTGACATCACTGATGACATCACTGATGACATCTCAAATGACATCACTGATGACATCACTGATGACAACATCCAGTGACTGTATGCTTCTGTAAAGTTAAAATATGTCTTACATATTGAAGAATGAGTGGATGTATAAGTGTCTGGATGAAGGATTTAGTAGGTGCATGACTGACTGTATAAGTGAGTGATTAAATGTGTCTCATTGAGTGCATGGGTTAGTGACTAAACTGTTTTAAATTGTGCATCATTGTGTCTGTTGTTTTGTAATCTGATGCATGTGTTGATCATTAGCTATATGACTAACTATATGGGTTATTGATTAGTTGCCCAAGTATTTGTATGGGAGACTGAGTGTGTGTGTGGGTGTCTGGGAGGTGTATGACTCTGTGCATAGATGTGTGAGCAGTTGATTCACTAGATGTATGGGTTCAAAAGAGCATGTGGAAACATCTGTATGGGCGGTTGACTGTGTGCATGAGTGTATTGGTGAGTGAATGGATATCTCAGTGCTACATGTCAAAGTAAGTACATATGTAAAACACAGTACATGTGATAGTTGACATATATAAATAACTGTGCATAAGAGCCAGTGAATGTGTGAGTGGCTGTATGGATTATTGTGAACTTGTATCAGGGATTGTATAACAGAGTAAATATGTGTTATTATATGTTCCAATAAGTAAGGTGTGTATAACTATATAGTTGAGGAAATCGAGGTGTGATTGATTCTTTGCAAGACTGACTAGGTGTGTGAGTAACTCCATGGATGAGTGACAGTCTGTGAGTGTCTGTTTACACTGAGTGTATCTAAGGTTATATTAGAGTCTGAAGAGGTTCATTGTATCATCACATGAATGATGTCATCAGTGATGTGATCAGTAATGTCAAATGAGATGTCATCAGTGATGTCATCAGTGATGTCATTTGAGATGTCATCAGTGATGTCATCAGTGATGTCACTGACCATGTCATGAATGATGTAATATGTGACATCATCAGCAGTGGATTGCAGGTGCGCGATATATAGTTAGTGCAACTAACTATATATGGAATTTCAATGGTTTTGTGTGAGTAAAATAAGGTTTTCTAAATGCTATTTCCTAACTATATATGGTCTATAACCTATGGTTTTTTCAGTGAATATATATATATATATATATACACACATATATATATACATATATATATATACACACATATATATATACATATATATACACATATATATACACATATACATACACATATACATACACATATACACATGCATATATATATATATATATTCACTGAAAAAACCATAGGTTATAGACCATATATAGTTAGGAATTAGCATTTAAAAAACCTTATTTTACTCACACAAAACCATTGAAATTCCATATATAGTTAGTTGCACTAACTATATATTGCGCACCCGCAATCCACTGCTGATGATGTCACATATTACATCATTCATGACATGGTCAGTGACATCACTGATGACATCACTGATGACATCTCAAATGACATCACTGATGACATCACTGATGACAACATCCAGTGACTATGTTTCTGTAAAGTTAAAATATGTCTTACATATTGAAGAATGAGTGGATGTATAAGTGTCTGGACGAAGGATTTAGTAGGTGCATGACTGAATGTATGAGTGAGTGATTAAATGTGTCTCACTGAGTGCATGGGTTAGTGACTAAACTGTCTTAATTTGTGCATCATTATGTCTGTTGTTCTGTAAACTGCTGCATGTGTTGATCAGTAGCTATATGAGTAACTATATGGGTTATTGATTGATTGCCCAAGTATTTGCATGGGAGACTGAGTGTGTGTGTGGCTGGATGGGAGGTGTGTGACTCTGTACAGATCAATGTGTACTTGTATCAATGATTGTATAAGAGAGTAAGTATGTGTTAGTATATGGTTGAAAACGTAAGGTGCTCTATGTTTAACTGTATAGAGTAGAAAATGGAAGTGTGATTGATTCTTTACAGGACTGACTAGGTGTGTGAGTAACTCCATGGATGAGTGGCAGAGTGTGAGTGTCTGTATAGGTGTATGAGTGCATATGATTGTGTTGTAAACATGAGTGATTGTATGTATGAATGATTGTATGGGTGAATGAGTGAATGTGTGTGTAGACGTAGGAATCAGTGAGTACGTATGTAGTAACTAGTATTGGTGTGTCAATGGTTTCAAAAATTATACTCTGTTTTTAACACTGGGTGAAACAGAGGTTATATTAAAATGTGAGGAGATGCATTGTATTGTCACATGAATGATATCATCAGTGATGTGGTCATTGATGTCAAATGAGATGTCATCAGTGATGTCATCAGTGATGTCATTTGAGATGTCATCAGTGATGTCATCAGTGATGTCACTGACCATGTCATGAATGATGTAATATGTGACATCATCAGCAGTGGATTGCGGGTGCGCAATATATAGTTAGTGCAACTAACTATATATGGAATTTCAATGGTTTTGTGTGAGTAAAATAAGGTTTTTTAAATGCTAATTCCTAACTATATATGGTCTATAACCTATGGTTTTTTCAGTGAATTTTCAAGGTTTTGTAAATGCTAATTCCTAACTATATATGGTCTATAACCTATGGTTTTTTCAGTGAATTTCAATGGTTTTTTAATAGCAAATATCATAAGCTGTCGAATGTCAAGTACGTGGTAAGAATTTTTTTTTTCGTGTTTATGCACACTGATCTGCTTTGATTGCTGCCCCCCACCCCTCATTTCTATTAGGAGTACTCTCTCTTTGCAGATAGTGAAGGGTAGTTAATGCAGCCCTTTCCCCCTTTGTAATCCGTCGTGCCTGCTTCTCTCTCCATTTGATTGATTGTTCTCTTTGGTTCATTCTCTATTTACAAACAAGCACAGAGTCGCAATACTCTGTTTAGTCTTTGCAGATAGCGAAAAATCGTGTAAAAAAACAAAAGGAATCGAGCAAAATCAGTAGGCCACTAATGGGATCTCTTTTGACCTCGCTAAAATAGAAACATTAGGAACAACCTGTTGAAAATAGCAATGCGTATGTATATAAGCGGCGTTCATTTGTGTTCACAGTACCCCTTGTTGATTGTTTCAATCGAGCATTGAATTGTTCGAAGTTAATTCTCTTAACGATCTTCTCTACCTGCAAACGAGGAAGAATAGGAATATTCTATCTCCCTTTGCAGATAGTGAACGGTAGGTAACGCAAGCCTTTAACACGTCGTACCTATTTCATTCCTCATTGATTGATTGATTGTCCGAACATTGACTGTTTGGGAATTAGTTCTTTTTGGAGGTATTCCCTGTTTGCAAATAAACGTAGGAAAATCTTTGCAAGTAGTGAAAGGGTACGTAATGCGGACCGTTCTCCCCCGTTGTAATCTGTCATGCCTATCTACTCCCCACTGATTGATGCACCTTTTTCACCCGGACCATTTACTAGAGATACGTCATCTGGCCCGACCAGAGAGCACCCCTAGTGAAAAGGACATATGCAATAATAACGAAGTGATCACTGTATCCTGTTAACAGAAACTTTACCATGAAACAACCTGGAAAGAAAAAAATAGGAAAACGAAAATCAGTAGGCCACTGATGAACATGAACTTTTATTAAACAACGAACAAAGAAACGATAACATAACGTAATGATAAAACCTATTAATGTCCTAGAAACAAGAAAACGTTAAAATATGCCAGTGGTGAGAGACCAGAAAAACAGTAAGAGAAACCAAATCACCCCTCGCTGTCCCACCGCCTGCCACGCCAAAAAAATCGATAGACTAGGGAAAATGCAAGTCAGTAGAACATCCACCCCCACTCTGGAAACTTCCAAGGTGGGGCAGGGTTCCGGCTACGCCCAGCCGGGAGCAGCCCATATAAGGCAGGTTCTGCTGCCACGCCCAGGAGATCCTAACGTAGGGTGTAGCCGGAGGAGAGGCCGAGACCAGCGGGACCCGGCCAGGGGATTGCCTTTACAACGCTGAACAGTTGCAGGGGGGGGGAATGTCTCCTCGACCCTCCCCTCTCTCTCCCAGTCCGGCCGCGGTGGCCCTTGAGAGTTGCAGGTAGTCCCGCCACATGCTCTTCCGGTCCGACCACCAACGGTCGGGGGGCCGAGGCCGACGGGATCCGGCTGCAGCCGATAAACCAAGAAACCCGTTCATGGGGCCAGAGCCAGGGGCGTCCGGCCGACATCCACCGGAAGCCCGGCCCGAAGACGGACGGGACACTTCTTTCTTTTATAATGGCTGCGACAACACTGGAGGGGGATGTCTTGCACATGCCTCCGACCCCCCCTCGTCCTCATCGCCTGGTCCGGCCATAACAAATCTCAAGCGAGACGCCGTGGGGTGCACTGGGAGGGAGAGACGGTGCGAACAGGCCTCTCCCGTCTCCCCAGGTGGAGGCTTCCCAGCTGCACCCTCAGCGCTCCAGGCGGTGGCATCCTAACAACTCCAGTGCTGCACAGTTTCGGAACGACCTAGATAACGGTTCTTCCACTGTGGCCATGCTGCAACGTCTCGCCCGGCAGGGTGGAGCCCGTCCGCTCATGTGACCCCGCGATCGCCGGTAGCTGCCGAACTCTCAAAATGGCGGTCGACCTGGCAAGAGCGGGCCCAACATAAAGAAATGGCCCGGTCACTGGTTGACTCCACCACCGTAGTCCTCCACGACCTTGAAGATTCTAGAGGAGCCGCGGGAGTCTCCGACCCCCGATGGGGAATGACTGCCATGATCGCCCGTGGAGTGACGAAACTGTATCCGCGGGACGTCGGCGCTCCCATGCTGGCGCCAGCCTCACTTTGAATTACTACAATCCTGCAGACCTCACTTCCGGTGAAAGCACAGTGTGACCCGGTAGGAAAAATTATTGCACCCCCTCCCCTTTTTGACTGATAGTTCAAACCACCGATCCTTTCCTTTGCCCTTTTAACGGAACTTTGGACTGCCTCCCCCTCTTTTACATTTTCTAGAGAAAACAAAACATTAACCACTACATTAGCATAGCAGTTGACACCAGAACTGTTTTCAAATTGAAAACCAACAACATCTTCAACAGAATCCTTTTTGTTTCTGCTGTGACCCTGCTACAGCACAGGCATTGTCCCCAGCAGTAATTCTGCAATGCCGGTAAGAATAGCTGTGGTGCCTACTGGACTCACTCACCCCCGCGGCGCCCCACGCCGTTATTTGCTGGGCGGCAACTTGCTAGACATCACTTTCGTGCCATCTAGATTTCAGCGCGTTCTGCTGCCTTGGAACTATTCGCACAACAGACCGCTACTGACAAGAATATTTCATTATTGGTGCTGTCAATTTCAATAAATCTATTGGATAATTAAAAAGAAATTGCCACGGTCTCTTCGTTGTTTAAATGTTTTTACTGTTTTTGTTTTGTTGTATATATTTATATGTTATTAAAGTTTTATATTCCTACTACTTTGTTGGAGTGCTATATATTTTTAATGTGACACATAATTGTAAAAACTTTGATGTACAAAGAGTCATTCCTGGAATCTTCCGCTTCAGGCTCGGTCCTCTCCCCAATCACAATACAGGATGGTTTTCAGATAGTAGGAACGCGTGTGCTGTGACGGATCACATCGGGTGTGGGCCTTGATCTACTATAACTCCTTTGAAGAGGGGTGATTCTTTACAGCTGGGGCCATAAACTACATCTGCAGGGCTAGCTGATAGCCTAGGACCGGCCTGGACATTCGGACACAGAGGAAGAGGAGTGTCAGAGGGTGCGGTAGTGAATAGGGCGAAAGGGAGGTGTCGGGCGGGCACAGAGTGTGATTCTCAGGGAAGAGCAGCGCAGATGGGGGAAGGTTTATTGCCCATGCATAAGACAGAGAGCGGTGGTGACCAGTGCCTGGGGGAGATGCTTACGAGGGTGAGGAGCCATGCTACGAATCGACAGCGTGCAGAGAGTGGGTCTGGTCAAGACATCTAAAATGGCTGCCGTGCACGACAAAAGTGTGGCATTTCAAAAAAGGCAAGATGGCGCAGACAATGTTTTTCAACACTTCCTCATTTCCTTCGAATCGAACGTTAACAGACGTTGGGGCATATTACCAAAGTTAAGCGATATTTATCGCTAACGATGCTTACCAACCAATTTTTTACCACTAAGCATCGTCAGAAATTATCGAAGATAAACCTTACTATTATCAAGGTTTATCGCAAATGCGATAATAAACGGCCGCAATGCATGAATATCGCTAAAAACTCAGCGATATTCATGCATTACCGAGCTAATACTCTTAGCCATGTTATCCACCTCCCATTGGATAACATGGCTAAGAACTGCTCAGGGCAGGTGTTACTTTTTGGAGATATTCGCGCTTAGCGCGAATATCTCCAAAAGTTGGTAATAGGAGATAGATATCTTGCATGTTGTAATGCAAGTTATTGTGGTATATGGAACTCATACCATAATCTCTCAGGAAAGCAGAAACTGATCCTTTTGGGACCGCCTAAAAAGGCCTAGGGGGTGAGGAGTACTCTACTTTGCCCCCTTTTCACGTTCCGAACTATTTTATTTTACTCTCTTCTGTAATTACACAAAATACCAGCGATAAGATGCATCGGAGACACACAGTGAGAGAAAGGAGGCCGGAGATGAAGAAGACATGTCAAATACACATTGGAGATAATATAGTGGCAGAAGGGAAGTAAATATGAGTAAACTTACCATGTAACATAAAAATGTTGCACTCTATACTATAAGTCTCATTTTATACTACAATCACTTCGCTACAACCTCATAAATTAAAAATAAAAATAAATAATGTCTCAAACAATTTTTGATTTCTAAATATAAATTTATTCTTCAGAATTTTCTAAATTTGAAACAACTACTAACATGTCCTCATCAGTAATTTCCTCTTCAATCATCTCATCTGGAATCTCCTCATTAAAAGTCTGCAATGATGATTCTTGTAACTCTATGGTCTCCAAACACTCGATAAATTCGCCATCAAGAGATTGATCAAAAAAATCATTCAAGTCATCTCCTCCTTCTGACAATATTTCATTATTGGTGCTGTCAATTTCAATCAATGTAGTGGAATCATTCAAGTCATCTCCTCGTGACAATATTTCATTATTGGTGCTCTCAATTTCAATCAATGTAGTGGAATCATTCAAGTCATCTCCTCCTTGTGACAATATTTCATTATTGGTGCTGTCCATTTCAATCAATCTAATGGAATCATACAAGCCATCTCCTCCTTGTGACAATATTTCATTATTGGTGCTCTCAATTTCAATCAATGTAGTGGAATCATTCAAGTCATCTCCTTGTGACAATATTTCATTCTTGGTGCTGTCCATTTCAATCAATCTAATGGAATCATACAAGTCATGTCCTCCTTGTGACAATATTTCATTATTGGTGCTCTCAATTTCAATCAATGTAGTGGACAATTCAAAAGAAATTGCCACGGTCTCTTCATTGTGAGCCATTTTATTTTGAAATTGCTTGCTGTAAATTGCAGAAAAAAATAATCACTTTCATTTATCGTTTTTAGTAATACATAATATAAAACTAACTTCATCAAGTATTTAGTATAACAGAAGGACAGCAAATAAATAACAGAAAACATTTTTCAAATTATCTTCAAGTGTACAACATAGTTCCCCTTACAAATTAACAACTCACCTTTTTAAAAGTAGCAGAAGTGTTAGTACTGTGTAAATCAAACACCAGAAATTCACCACCAAAAATTCCTCACAAATGTACCTCAGACAGTAGTATCACAAAATGGCTGTGGTTTCCTCTCATTTGACATATATACATAACCAATTAACTTTCATCACACACAAATACAAAACCAAAGTAACATTTTAATTGGTTCTAAATTTCAACACTTTCAAATGTGTTTTCCCCATGCAATTTTCCATAGGACATTTACATACGTCTACAGCCTGAATGGCTGAACGGAATTACACCAAACTTGGCAAAATGGTACATCAAACCTAAGAGGTCAGGAAGGATCTACTATGCCCCCTTATGGTCATTTCCCCCTTCGCTTTGGCCTCCTCTTGTCTCTCAATCCTACCGAGGGACAAGATGGCGGCCGCTACGGACTGTTTGGAATGTTGACAGACGCCGGAGAACCAATCAGCTTCGCAAAGCTCCGTAACGCGAAAAGTACGCGAAGCGGAGCGCTGTTACAGATATATATCTTTTTTTCAACGTTAATTTCTCAAAATCCACTGGAGCACATATATTGAGACCTAGCAAAGGCACATCGGGCTACCAGTCCCTAATATTTTGCCAAGTTTCGTGCAAATCCATTCAGCCGTTCGATTATTATTATTTTGGTTTTTTTTTGCCCCGCGGGGCCCTTTTAAAACCTCCACATCAAACCTAGGGGGTCAGCGAGGATCTACTATGCCCCCTTATAGTTATTTCCCCCTTTGTTTTGACCTCCTCTTGTCTCTCGATCCTACCGAGAGACAAGATGGCGGCCGCTACGGACTGTTTGGAATGTTGACAGACGCCGGAGAACCAATCAGCTTCGCTTCACAAAGCTCCGTTGCGCGAAAAGTCCGCGAACCAGAGCGCTAACCGGTCCGCTGTTACAGATATATATCTTTTTTTAAACGTTAATTTCTCAAAATCCACTGGAGCACATATATTGAGACCTACAAAAGGCACATCGGGCTACCAGTCCCTACAATTTTGCCAAGTTTCGTGCAAATCCATTCAGCCGTTCGGGCTAAAAGTGAGGCCAACCGCCCTATGGAAAACTCAATGTTAAAAACACGTTTTGGGACCCCCCTTTTTTCTCGGCCCCCACTGGACGAACCCCCCCCAAATTTTCAAGGGCTGCTCAGAAACAAAATGTGCCATTTTCCTGAAAATTTCAGCCGATTCCGTCCACAAACGCCAAAGTTATTAGACATAGAATTTTCAAAAAACCCATAGAGAAAAAATCCTAACTATATATACCTACTGGCGACCGCCAGTAGGTAATATATACACACATATATATATACATACATATATATATATATTCACTGAAAAAACCATAGGTTATAGACCATATATAGTTAGGAATTAGCATTTAAAAAACCTTATTTTACTCACACAAAACCATTGAAATTCCATATATAGTTAGTTGCACTAACTATATATCGCGCACCCGCAATCCACTGCTGATCATGTCACATATTACATCATTCATGACATGGTCAGTGACATCACTGATGACATCACTGATGACATCTCAAATGACATCACTGATGAGATCACTGATGACATCATCCAGTGACTGTGTGTTTCTGTAAAGTTTAAATATGTTTTACATATTGAAGAATGAGTAGATGTATAAGTGTCTGGACGAAGGATTTAGTAGGTGCATGACTGAATGTATGAGTGAGTGATTAAATGTGTCTCACTGAGTGCATGGGTTAGTGACTAAACTGTCTTAATTTGTGCATCATTATGTCTGTTGTTCTGTAAACTGCTGCATGTGTTGATCAGTAGCTATATGATTAACTATATGGGTTATTGATTGATTGTCCAAGTATTTGTATAGGAGACTGAGTGTGTGTGTGGCTGGCTGGGAGGTGTGTGACTCTGTGCCGATCAATGTGTACTTGTATCAATGATTGTATAAGAAAGTAAGTATGTGTTAGTGTATGTTTGAAAATGTAAGGTGCTCTATGTTTAACTGTATAGACAAGAAAATGGAAGTGTGATTGATTCTTTACAGGACTGACTAGGTGTGTGAGTAACTCCATGGATGAGTGGCAGAGTGTAAGTGTCTGTATAGGTGTATGAGTGCATATGATAGTGTTGTAAAGATGAGTGATTGTATGTATGAATGATTGTATGGGTGAATGAGTGAATGTGTGTGTAGACGTAGGAATCAGTGAGTACGTATGTAGTAACTAGTATTGGTGTGTCAATGGTTTCAAAAATTATACTCTGTATTTAACACTGGGTGAAACAGAGGTTATATTAAAACGTGAGGAGATGCATTGTATTGTCACATGAATGATATCATCAGTGATGTGGTCATTGATGTCATTTGAGATGTCATCAGTGATGTCATCAGTGATGTCACTGACCATGTCATGAATGATGTAATATGTGACATGATCAGCAGTGGATTGCGGGTGCGCGATATATAGTTAGTGCAACTAACTATATATGGAATTTCAATGGTTTTGTGTGAGTAAAATAAGGTTTTTTAAATGCTAATTCCTAACTATATATGGTCTATAACCTATGGTTTTTTCAGTGAATTTTCAAGGTTTTGTAAATGCTAATTCCTAACTATATATGGTCTATAACCTATGGTTTTTTCAGTGAATTTCAATGGTTTTTTAATAGCAAATATCATAAGCTGTCGAATGTCAAGTACGTGGTAAGTAAAAACATTTTCGTGTTTATGCACACTGATCTGCTTTGAATACTGCCCCCCACCCCTCATTTCTATTAGGAGTACTCTCTCTTTGCAGATAGTGAAGGGTAGTTAACGCAGCCCTTTGCCCCCTTTGTAATACGTCGTGCCTGCTTCTCTCTCCATTTGATTGATTGTTCTCTTTGGTTCATTCTCTATTTACAAACAAGCACAGAGTCGCAATACTCTGTTTAGTCTTTGCAGATAGCGAAAAATCGTGTAAAAAAACAAAAGGAATCGAGCAAAATCAGTAGGCCACTAATGGGATCTCTTTTTGACCTCGCTAAAATAGAAACATTAGGAACAACCTGTTGAAAATAGCAATGCGTATGTACATAAGCGGCGTTCATTTGTGTTCACAGTACCCCTTGTTGATTGTTTCAATCGAGCATTGAATTGTTCGAAGTTAATTCTCTTAAGGATCTTCTCTACCTGCAAACGAGGAAGAATAGGAATATTCTCTCTCCCTTTGCAGATAGTGAAGGGTAGGTAACGCAAGCCTTTAACACGTCGTACCTATTTCATTCCTCATTGATTGATTGATTGTCCGAACATTGACTGTTTGGGAATTAGTTCTTTTTGGAGGTATTCCCTGTTTGCAAATAAACGTAGGAAAATCTTTGCAAGTAGTGAAAGGGTACGTAATGCGGACCTTTCTCCCCCGTTGTAATCTGTCATGCCTATCTACTCCCCACTGATTGATGCACCTTTTTCACCCGGACCATTTACTAGAGATACGTCATCTGGCCCGACCAGAGAGCACCCCTAGTGAAAAGGACATATGCAATAATAACGAAGTGATCACTGTATCCTGTTAACAGAAACTTTACCATGAAACAACCTGGAAAGAAAAAAATAGGAAAACGAAAATCAGTAGGCCACTGATGAACATGAACTTTTATTAAACAACAAACAAAGAAACGATAACATAACGTAATGATAAAACCTATTAATGTCCTAGAAACAAGAAAACGTTAAAGTATGCCAGTGGTGAGAGACCAGAAAAACAGTCCGAGAAACCAAATCACCCCTCGCTGTCCCAACTCATGCACTCTGAAAGTTCAAAGTTTTGAGGAGTGCTTGTAACATTGTCTGAAGCCTATTTGCAATTGCTTCATCTTCACTATTCTTAAAGTAAGTGGGGGCTGTTGTGATGCGGTGCCACCCTGAACCGCTTGACGGAGGCCCCCGAGGGACGGTGTCATGTCGCGGACTCGGAGGGGGCGCTTGGCTCCGGCCCCCTCCCCAAGTCGTGTTGCCCTGGTGTGGCCTGAGATCGCCCCCGACATAGGTGGCCGGCTCCCGGGGTCAAGCGGAACTTTTTTCCTTTTGGTGACTCTTCCATTCTTCACCTTGTCCCACAATCCGTTTCACCTAAAGACACGCTGTAGTGGGGCACCCCTTTTCCGTTTCATTTGCCATTCAGCCCGCTTTTGCTACACTGTGCCTCTTCCGCTATTCAGCTGTTTACCGCCCGCTCTTTCGACTACAGCGTCTCGCTCACCATGTACTTGAGTTGCTCCCGCTCTTGCGGTGCAGCGATAGGCGGCTGCCACAGGACTCTCAAAATGGCGGCCATCTCTTCAGATTTGGGCGTGGTCCACTAAAATGGGCCTGCGACACCTTGGAACTCGGACGCTTGTCTGCTAGAGCTTGGGCTCCATTCTCGAAAGCGTCCCCTCATCCTTGAAGATTCTACAAAAGTCTTGGGGGCCCCCGACTCCCGCAGGCTTCTGGTGGGGAGCGCCTAGCATGATTGCTCGTGGAATGGCCACGACGGAGCTACGAAATGGTGGTGCTCTCATGCTAACGCCAGCTTCAGTCTGAAACATCCAGAAACACTGTAGACTACCAATTCGATCAGTTCCGGTAGCGCTCCAACGTGACCCGGTAGAGAAGAACTTGCCCTCCCCTCTTTGACTGATGGTTCTTGTTGCCTGTCCCTTCTGTTGTCATTTAACAGAACTATTTAGCCTGCTGAAAGGGGTTGTGTGCCGTCCGCTGGTTGGTGGAGACATTTTGACTATATTCTGGACCTGCGTTGTCGCGTAATGCGTCATATGACGTGCCGCGTTAGAAAGTTTAATAAATTATTAAACACAATAAACAATCCTTAAAAAATAAAAAAAAATAAAAAATAATCAACAAAACCAACAATCAATTAACAACAGTATTTGAAAAGTCTATCATTCATTTTTCATTGCAGTACGCTGCCCAGAAAGCTTCCCGGTTCCCGGACCGGGCGCTACCCACGCAAAAAAACAAAAAAAAAATTTTTTTTTTTTTTGCCCCGCGGGGCCGTTTTAAAGCCTCCACATTAAACCTAGGGGGTCAGGGAGGATCTACTATGCCCCCTTATGGTTATTTGCCCCTTTGTTTTGGCCTCCTCTTGTCTCTCGATCCTACCGAGAGACAAGATGGCGGCCGCTACGGACTTTTTGGAATGTTGACAGACGCCAGAGAACCAATCAGCTTCGCTTCACAAAGCTCCGTTGCGCGAAAAGTACGCGTCCTGGAGCGCTGCCCGGTCCGCTGTTACAGATATATATCTTTTTTTAAACGTTAATTTCTCAAAATCCACTGGAGCACATATATTGAGACCTACAAAAGGCACATCGGGCTACCAGTCCCTACAATTTTGCCAAGTTTCGTGCAAATCTATTCAGCCGTTCGGGCTAAAAGTGAGGCTAACCGCCCTATGGAAAAATCAATGTTAAAAACACGTTTTGGGACCCCCCTTTTTTCTCGGCCCCCCCTTGACGAAACCCCCCCAAATTTTCAGGGGCTGCTCAGAAACAAAATGTGCCATTTTCCTGAAAATTTCAGCCAATTCCGTCCACAAACGCCAAAGTTATTAGACATAGAATTTTCAAAAAACCCATAGGGAAAAAATCCTAACTATATATACCTACTGGCGACCGCCAGTAGGTAATATATATATATATATATACATACACACACATATATACATACACACATATATACATACACATATACATACACATATACATACACATATATATATACACATATATGCATACACATATATATACATACACATATATATATATACACATACATATGCATACACATATATATACATACACACATATATACATACACACATATATACATACACATATATATACATACACATATACATACACACACATATACATATATATACACACATACACATATACATATATATACATACACATATACATATATATACATATACATATATATACATACACATATACATATATATACATACACATATACATATATATACATACACATATACATATACATACACATATACATATACATATATATATACATATACATATATATATACATAAACACATCCAAGGACGGCGTGCTTCTGCCTCTTGTCACGGCGGGCACTCGACGGGGTCGCCAACCCCTAAATATTCAAAACTCCTGATCCAACCTTCATTCGAAAAGAAACCAGCGTCGAGGCCCCAATGTTTGTGCAGTGCTAGAGTTTATTGGCACATAAGAAAAAACACCCTACGCGTTTCGAGGTCAGCCGACCTCTTGCTCACGGGTGGAGTTTCAATACCCGGCCATTCTTTTTAAAGTGAGAGTTACATGTTCTTTCAAGACACGTGATCAATAAACATAAACAAAATACTTCTCAACGTTACATTGTTGCATGCAAACGCTTTCTAGTATAATCCGGATTTAAAGACGAAAACGTCAGTATTGCCCCAGTGGGCAAATGTCCAATCTTTTTTCGTAAAGACATATAGTAATATAACCCGGTGTTAGAAGCGGCTGTCTCTAGTTGGCAGAGGTATACACTTCTGACAAATAGGGACACACCTTTTCTAGTCAGGGCAAGGGGATCACACACTTAGATAACCCCTGCTCACCCCCTTGGTATCTTGGCAAAGCAGACAGGCTTATCTCAGAGGCAGTGCGTTAAGCATTTATGACCACCTACAGTAATAAAGTGAATACACTACAAATGGACACGACACAGTAGTATTATAAAAATAAGAATGGTTATATAAGGCTTAGCACAAGACCAAATAACGACAAAAATATACCACAATCTTAATAAATACTCTTGGAAGGAAAAATAATAGTTCAAGCGTAATTTCTTCTTAGCACAAAGTCTTTAGTAACAAAAGCAACTCTTCTTCCTTAAAACACAGTTCTTGGCAACAATGTAACCCACACGGGAGTCACACAACGTCGAGGCAAAGTTAATCCAAAGGTTCGGCGTCGACCGCGAGGAGCGCTACGTTGAGCCCGGAGTCGCACAGACCCCCCACCACACAGTACCTTGGAAAAGTGAAGCACTCGAGGATCAGCGGCGTCGAGATGTCCGGCATCGCGTCTTCGGCGTCGATCGGGCCTCGGAGTCGGGGCGATCTGCAGCGGCGTCGACAGATGTCAGGCAGGAGCAGCGCTCACGAGGTGAGGCAGGATACGGCGTCGTCGTCGATGTCTGTTGCAAGAGTGAGCAGCGCTCACGGCGTCGAGTGGGCTCAGCGTCGATGCGATCAGCGGCGGCGTCGACACAGGGTCACTTGGAGCTGGAGCCGAACTCGCTACTCACTGGCGTCGCTACTGGCGTCGATCGGGCCCGGCGGCCGGCGTCGAAGGTGCGGGACACGGGAGCTGCACTCACGATGTCGAGCTGGATTCGGCGGCATCCGTCGGCGTCGAGATTGCTGGATTCTTCAGAGGTGCTGGATTTTCAGGTTCCAGCAACAAGCACTTTCAGCAAACAAATGAAGTCCTTTGGCCCTGTGACTTCAACAGGAGGCTGGCACTCTTCCAGCCCTTGGAGATTTTCCTTGGCAAAGCTTGAGAGTACACACTCAGTTCCTCTCTCCTGGTTCCTTGGCAAAAATAAAGAAGCAACTGCAGGATTCCCCCAACAAACAGCACACTGGCAGAAGGGGTAGGCAAGTCCTTGGATCAGCAGGCTTCTTGTCCTTGGTTCAGGGTTCCTTGTCAGAAGTGATCTGAATTCTTAGTTCAGGGGTCCTTCTCTTATACCCCTATTTGGCTTTGATCCCTTTGTCCATGCAGGGGAATTTCCCCCCATCTTGGGTTTGTTGTGGGTGTTGCTAGGCCGAGGCACCTGGCCTATTCACTGTGCAGGGCAGAGTCTTCAGCCGCCCAGCAGGAGCGGAGCCAGCATTGTCACTGGCAGGGGCAGGGCCATCAGTCGCCCGGTAGGAGGTGGGGCCCGGAAAGTCCCTGGCAGGCACAGAGTCATCAGTCGCCTGGCAGGGGGGTGGAGCCATCATTGTATCAGGCAGGGCAGGCTATCAGGAGCTACTCTTCCCCCACTCTCAATGCAAATGCCCCACTCACCCCACACTGACTCATTCAGACCTCTGGAGCCACCCAGCTCCTGTCACACGCACACCAGAACCAGCAGAGACCGGTAGACAGTTAGACAAGAAAATAGCTACTTTCTAAAAGTGCTATTTTCAAACACAGAGTCCAAAAACCATCCACCCAAACGGATGCGTTATTAAACCCTGAGTTCAGGGATACCAAACTCGACATTGCACCATGCTCCCCGAGCCCGCTAGGATTATAGCATTAATAATCCTGGCAGCCCATTCTAACTGATGGAGAGCAGGTAACCTTACAATAGTGAAAACGAATATGGCTGTAATTCACTATTAGGACATGCCAACCTTGTCAGGCTTGTCCTACCTTATGCTTACAATGCACCCTGCCCTTGGGCCTACCATAGGGGTGACTAACATGAAGTTAAGGGAAGGTTTAGGGACTGGCAAGTGGGTGCACTTGCGCAGCCCTCGTGACAGTCATACTGCACATGGTCTAGCAATGGCAGACCTTCAGACATACTTTTACTAGGCCGCTCTTGTGGGTGGCACAACACGTGCTGCAAGCCCACGAGCAGCATTTGTATTTACAAGCCCTGGCACTCCTGGTGCACTCTACTAGGGACTGACAGTAAACCAAATAAGCCAAACATGGAATCCAATCAATACATCAATTTCACATAGGGAGCACTTGCACTGTGGCACTGATCAGCAGTGGCACAGTGCCCAAAGCAATATACCAGCAAAAACATCGTAAACAGAGGAGGCAAACAGAAAAAATGGAGGAGAGACTCATGCCAATGATGCCAGGTCTAACACCCGGATTCGGCAATGTATCTATGAATTGGAACATTGCAGAATCCGGGTTATATTACTATATGTCTTTAAGAAAAAAGATTGGACATTTGCCCACTGGGGCAATACTGACGTTTTCGTCTTTAACTCTGGATTATACCCGGATCTGATGATTTAAGTATTCATTTTGCACAAGTGGCAGCCTTGTTTAATTTACAAAAGTTACAAAATTGTAAACTTTATTGTTCCTAGAAAGCGTTTGCATGCAACAATGTAACGTTGAGAAGTATTTTGTTTATGTTTATTGATCACGTGTCTTGACAGAACATGTAACTCTCACTTTAAAAAGAATGGCCGGGTATTGAAACTCCACCCGTGAGCAAGAGGTCGGCTGACCTCGAAACGCGTAGGGTGTTTTTTCTTATGTGCCAATAAACTCTAGCCCTGCACAAACATTGGGGCCTCGACGCTGGTTTCTTTTCGAATGAAGGTTGGACCAGGAGTTTTGAATATATATATATATATATATACATACACATATACATTACCTACTGGCGGTCGCCAGTAGGTATATATAGTTAGGATTTTTTCTCTATGGGTTTTTTGAAAATTCTATGTCTAATAACTTTGCCGTTTGTGGACGGAATTGGCTGAAATTTTCAGGAAAATGGCACATTTTGTTTCTGAGCAGCCTTTGAAAATTTTGGGGGGGTTCGTCCAGGGGGGGCCGAGAAAAAAGGGGGGTCCCAAAACGTGTTTTTAACATTGAGTTTTCCATAGGGCGGTTAGCCTCACTTTTAGCCCGAACGGCTGAATGGATTTGCACGAAACTTGGCAAAATTGTAGGGACTGGTAGCCCGATGTGCCTTTTGTAGGTCTCAATATATGTGCTCCAGTGGATTTTGAGAAATTAACGTTTAAAAAAAGATATATATCTGTAAGCGCGCTCTGGGCAGCGCTCCGGTCCGCGGACCTTAAGCGTACCGGAACTTCGCGTAGCTAAGCTGATTGGCTCTCCGGTGTCTGTCAACATTCTAAACAGTCCGGAGCGGCCGCCATCTTGTCTCTCGGTAGGATTGAGAGACAAGAGGAGGCCAAAACAAAGGGGGAAATAACCATAAGGGGGCATACTAGCTCCTCCCTGACCCCCTAGGTTTGATGTGGAGGCTTTAAAGGGGCCCCGCTAAGCAAAAAAAAAAAAATTTTTTTTTATTTTTTTTCGTGGTTAGCGCCCGGTACGCGAACCGGGAAGCGTTCTGGGGAGCGTATCACAATGAAAAATGAATGATAGACTTTTCAAATGCTGTATGTTAATTGATTGTTGGTTTTGTTGATTATTTTTTTTTTTTTTTTTAAGTTTTTTTTATTGTGTTTCATAATTTATTAAACTTTCTAACATTTCATTGTCAGAAATTTCATAATCATGGAATATAGATTGTAGTCTCTGAGGTTGTAAAATGTCCTCATTTGCAAGGAGGTTATCTACTGCTTGTACACATTGCAGTAGTTCTTGGTCCCAAGATTCATCCATAAATTCAATCTCATTTGGATCAATGATTTCTGTGTTGGACTCTGGAAGGACAATTTCAAATGAAATGTTTTGTTCACTTTCCATTTTTCCTGAAATTTGCATAAAAAAATATATATTAGTAGAGGTAGGGCACAGTTGGGATTAATTTTAGATAGGCAGTTTTTAACAGAGAATTTATCTTTGGGCAGTGTATAGTATCAGAGTGGAAGTAGGAATATAAAAAAGTGTATCTAAATTTATAAGTACTACAGAGGGATAGTATATAACTAACAGAAAAAGTTTGCCATATTAACTTAAAGTGCTCAATATACTTCAGTTTTAAAAATAACAACTTACCTTTAAAAAGAAGTTGAAGTTATTAATGAAAATTCTAATAGAAATGTACACCAGGAAGTAGTAGTCAAAATGGCTGTGTTTCCTTCTCTTCCTTTATATATATTCGGGTACATAACCAATTAAATGTCAGGTAAAAAAAGTAGAAAATGAAAGTAACATTTTAATTGGTTGTCAATTCCAACACTTCAGATGTGTTTTGTGAAGTAATTTACCTCACGGTATTTAGTGAGTTCTATAGGCTAAATGGCTAAATGGAATTCCAATCAAATTTGTGAAAATGGTAGGGATTGGTATGTAGTATGAGCTAATCTATATTTGGTGAAATTGTCTCAAGTGGCTTTTGTGTGAACTACTTTCCCACCTTTTTTGATGGTGCGCTTCCCAGGAAGCGACCCGGTACGCGAACCGGTGAGCGCCCTGGTACGCGAACCTTAAGCGTAACGGGAGTCCACCATTTTGTGTTTCGGTCGAATTATGATACAAGATGGAGGGCAAATAATGTTCAGAATAGGTAGAAGGGGGCATGGTAGACTTATCTTGACCCCCTAGGTTTTGTGAGGGTGGCTGAGGAGGCCCATATGTGCGAAAAAAAAACATTTTTTTTTAAAATTTCGCGAGGTTAGCTCCCGGTACGCGTACCGGGTAGCGCCCCAGGGAGCGTACTTTGTTGAAAATTAGTAAAAAAAGTTAGAGTAAAATAATAATTGTGAGTGATTAGATGTAGGGTAGCTCTGAGAAGAGCTTTTGGGTTTATGGTACATTTTGGTACTTATAAGTAGGTACCAATGCACATTTTTAAATTCAGAGTGAAAACTCTGTTGCCCTCATCTGAGAAGTGAACTCCATCTCCTCTGTAGATATCTTGCATGTAGTAACGCAAGTTATTGTTGTACAGGGAGCCCATTCCATGGTCTCTCATGTAAGCTGAAACAGATTTGTTTACATGCTTCCTCGACTTCTCAATTTGTGGACAAAATTGGTTTGACCACCTCCATTTCTGTCTTTGGCATATATTTGAATATACCAAGGCAGTCTGAGGAAAAAGTGCCATTAATTGCTCAAAGGTGTCCTTTAAAAGCATTTCCAGACCTACACCAGTCAAAGTGCCCAAGTCATTACCTCCACAGTGCACAATTAACAGGTCAGGTTTGGGCAAATGCATAAAGGTTTTCACCAATGGTATCAATTGGTGACATTTTAATCCTCTGTGGCCAAACCACTTAATTTCCACATCTTGTAAATTGAGGTTAGGTAAATTCCTGCTTTCAACGTACCTTTGAGCCCAGTGAATATAACTATGACCAACAATCCAGACAGAAAACATGGTGAGAGAAGGTTCTCCTGCAGTCAGATGAAGTGTGGCAATGAAATGGCAGTTGAAAAAATGTGAGTTTGAAATGAAAAAAACTGTGGAGTTTCTGTGTTCATGAAGTAGTAACAGTGATTGGTGGATTTTGATTGATGAAAACAGAAAGTTAGGGTGTAGAGATGTGTTCTTTGAAAGATGTATTTTGAGTGGTCAATAAAAAATCATTAAATGAAAGAAAGCACTGGATATGCAGGTGCACTGAGAGTTCAGAGTTCAATTGCAACATTGTTGTGTGAATTTGCAAACACCAGAGTTTCTCCAAGAGGTGGTTGCTATGGAAAATAGGCAGAAAGGGCAGAGGGGGAAGGGTTTTCATTTGAAAAAAAGTGAGGGAAGAGTTTTGATTGGGTGACATGAGAAATATGTGTGAAGAATTACACCATTTCTGTGCTTTTCATAGCTGCAGACTCTGGAGTGCATACCTTTTGCTCTGCTGAAGACAAATTGGTGTGTTTCTGAGACTGTTTTCAAACTCAAAGTATTTGCTAAGGTGAGAAAATATTTCTTTACTTTAGATAGAGAATAGTGTGCTTTAAGGAGAAAATTATGATTTATGTGGCGCAAATTGCTTGTAAATATGCTCTCACATGTGCATGGAAAATTTAGATTTTGAATGTTTGTGTTAAATAGCTATGTTAAAAGTGACCAAACCATGCTGGGAAGGCAATCAAAAAACGCTTTCATGTGTTTTAATGACATTTTAAGTCATTTTCTGATGTGCAGTGTTTAGAAATTATGATTTTAAAATCGTTTTTGGGGAAAAGGAATTGTTTATAAAATCATGACAAGGACATAATGGTGTATGGTTCTTTATAAGGCAATTGACTGTTCCTGATGTTATTTTTCTCATTTTAGTGTAAGACCTTTCTCTGTGGCGCAAATTGCTTGTAAATATGCTCTTACATGTGCATGAAAATTTTAATTATCAATGTTTGTGTTACATAGCCATGATAAAAATGAATCAACAATGCAGGAAAACCAATCAAAAAATGCTTTAATGTGTTTCAATGACATTTTAAGTCATTTTCTCATGTGCAGTTTTTTGAAATTATGATTTGAAAATCGTTTTTGGGAAAAAGGAATTGTTTTTAAATGCATGAGAAGGACATAATGGTGTATGGTTTTTTATAAGGCAATTGACTGTCCCTGATGTTATTTTTGCCATTTTAATGTCAGACCTTTCTTTGTGGCGCAAATTGCTTGTAAATATGCTCCCACCTGTACATGGAAAATTTTGATTTTGAATGTTTATGTTACATAGCCATGTTAAAAGTGACCCTACCATGCAGGAAAGCCAATCAAAAAACGCTTTTATGTGTCTTAAGGACAATTTAAGTAAGGTTATGGATACATTTATGATGACTGGTGCAATGAAGTAGAAATCACTTACTTCATTGGTAGGCATTTACAATAAAATGTTCTCCTCTGTTTTGTTCATCAAGCGTAACTTTAATCTGCAATCCTGAGTAGGCCTCACCTTAAACAAACCTCTGGATAGGCCACATATTATTGTCATCCTGATTTAATCATTTATAATGCTAGGGATAGATTTATGATAGGTGTATACCTCTTTTGTGCCACTTAGAAAACATTCTCCATGGGGAAATGACTTAAAATGTCATTAAGACACATGAATGTTTTTTTTTTTTAAACGTTTGCAAATTTTTTGGGTCACTTTCAACATGGCTATGTGTCTGCAACAGTCAAAATCTAAATTTGCAATGTACAGGTGGGAGCATATTTACAAGGAATGTGCTTCATGGGGAAACGTTTGCAATTTTTTTGGGTCACTTTCAACATGGCTATGTGTCTGAAACAGTGAAAATCTAAATTTGCAATGCACAGGTGGGAGCATATTTACAAGGAATGTGCTTCATGGGGAAAGGTCTTATAATGTAATATGGGAAAAATGACATTAGAGATACTGAAATGCTTTATAGAGAAGCATACACCATTATGTAATTGTCATAATTTTGCAAACCATTACTTTTCCCCAAAAACGATTTTCAAATTATATTTTGAAAACACTGCACATGTGGAAATTACTTAAAATGTCATGTACATATGGTGGTTCATCTGTAACAAGATAAGAAGCTTAGGGATACATTTATGATGACTGGTGCAATAAAGTGGACATTACTTACTTCATTGGTAGGCCTTTACATGTATTATCTCCTCTGTATTCTTCATCAAGCGTAACTTTGATCTGCAACCCTGAGTAGGCCTCACCTTAAACAAAGCTCTGCATAGGCCACACCTTATCGTCATCCTGAATTAATCATTTAAAATGCTAGGGACAGATTTATGATAGGTGTATGCATCTTTTGCGCCACTGTGCGTCACTTTTGTGACGCAGTGGCGGTGCAAAAGATTTGCTATGAGGCGAGAAAATTACAAATTGATGCATTTAGGCAGATGTGTCATGGTGTAAAAAAAACGTGCCACATGAAACCGATGCAGCAGTGGATGTGCCAGTCATTTTGCGCCGCTGTTCCGCCACCCATGGTGTGCTGTATTTACAATGCGGCGCAGCATGGGGCAAAAATGGCACAGATGCGTGACGTATCTGTGCTGTAAAGGTGGCGCATTGCTGGAGTTGTATCGTAAGTGCGATGCAGCTCCAGCAAGGCTCAGGGGTGCCCCATCTATACAATGCTGCGTCAAGACCTATGCAAGCTTCAAGCAGGCGCAGGGTTTTGAAGCAGCTTTCTCCTATCTGATTGTAAATGCGGCACACCATGGGTGGTAAAACAGTGGTGCACATTAACTGGTGCATGCCTGGGGATCTGCCATTTAATATAAATCTGCACTTTAACATTTGAGTATGTGCAGGGAACACAGAGTCGTTGAGGCTTATCCAAGGTTAAGAACAGATGAGTCCTGTTCAGTGAAAAATTAGACATAGGCTTCACCTGCTCAGCATCGCTGGACATGGTTAAATAATAGCTGCAAAATGTTACTCTTGTTAAATAATTTTACTATTATAATCTGTGAGATTTGTCTCTTACTCTGCAACATCTCATTGTTGTTATCTTTCTTTAAAGATAAAGACAACCTCAACATGAGCGACAATCTGCAATCAGTTGATTTTGACCTCATCATTGAACTTGTAATTGAAACATCAGTGGATGTTGATCCATTGGATGATTTAAATCCTGAGGATGAAGAAGAGCGTGATGAGGATGCAGATTTGTCTGAATTATATGATATCGGATGGGAAGCTGACTTGCTTCAGCCTTTGGAATTATAAACATTTATTTTTAAAATTTATAATCAATAAAAAGTAAAAAGGTAAACCGTTTAATTTAAAAATAAAAACACCTTCAAAAACAGGTTATGTGTAGTGTTTTCAATAAAATATTAAAATATGCTCATAAAATTAGATCAGATTCACATATAAAATAGCATAGGTAACATAAATATAAATGTCATTTCTTTTCTGGTATTTCTGTATTGTAAAAATGGCAATGACTAAAAAATCTTCAAAATAAAATGTCAAGTAGTGTGTTATATTTTTGATCACTATTAATGATTTACTGTTTGATAATAATGTTTAATAACATTTTTTAGTATCTTTTTCCTCAGATTCAACTGCAGATCATTTCAAGATGCCTACAAAAATAAGAGAGATGAAGGCTGCAAAACGTCAAAGACAGCAGGAGAAAAAAAAAATGCAGCAGTCCTCTAACAAAAAGATTTCTCAAGCCATGAAGAAAGCACCGGGTAAGAGCTCTAAATATTTCATAAGAAATATTTGTAATAAAAAAAATATTAGTACAGAAAATGTTTCAATCCATAAAATGACAAGTAAATCAAATGGAAAGAAAAGGACAAATGAAAATGTTACTGCTAGAGCAAGAGATAAATCTGTGCATGATAGTAGAAGGAAACAACAGTTTACGGAGATTCGTAAACGAATGTTCCGTAACAGGATAATTGGCAATTTGTTAAAAAATATTAAGAAAGGTCAACAGAAATTAGTTTTTTATAGGAGAAAAAAAAAAGTTGAGAAAGTTATTGATCAGGCTTTTGAAATTAAACGTAAGTTATTTATTTTGATAATCAATAGAATTAGGAAGCTAAACAAGGCAATTTTTGATTTCAAAAGAAATAGTAGATGGAAGAGAATAGTTAATCGTAGTAATTTTTGTGAAGTTTTTTCTGGAGAATGGATACATAGTTCAAGCTGTGAGGCATTTTTTAATGAAGAGAGTTATTTCCAGGATAATGATTTGGTGCATGCAGTTGACATCAGTGGTCGTGCTTATGAAGTGAAAGATGGTTGTCCAGTTGAAAAAGAAAAACTTGTGACAACAGAGGCAGAAGAGTTGTTAGGTAATGAGGTTTTAGGAAGACGTGCTAAGGGTCCTGTGTACACCTGGAAGTGTAGTAGTATTTGCAGTGTGCGACAGGATTCCATCAATTTGCTTTGTGATTTTGTACGGACATTTAACAAGAAAAGTTTGAAGCAGAAAATAAGGTTGTTGCAAGAATTAGATCCTTGCAGAGTGAGAGAAGTGACAGGTTTGCATGGTCATTCACTGGCTTGTCTTTCCAGGAGAGTATGCCAGAGTGTTTTTCATCATTTCAGGATGCTAGCAGTGCATCATAACAAAGTGAGGAAGTTAGTTAGACTGTTGTATTATGCTAAGAGTCCAGCAATTATGCTGAAACAATTATGCGCTGCTCTTTTGCATGGTTCTGAAATAGATGTGAAGAATATATGTGAAGAAATTGAGTTTTGTTACTTTGGAAGTAAAGAGGAGAATGTTGAAATTGAGCAAGAAGTAGAGGGTCATTTGGAAGATAGTGTACAGGTTTCCAGTACAGATAATTTCCAGAGGGAAATTGCGACGTTTGACATGAAATCAAGTGAGAGGCCTAATTTCACTTGTGTGTGTTGTAGACGCACTTATTATAAGAATCAGACTAAGTTAGTGGATTTATATGCAAAAAGTGAAAGGGAAAATAATAGTGAATGGAAGGATTTTGCAACATACTTGATGGTAGAAAATTGTTTTGATTTGGGATTGGATCAACGTGTGTGTACTTATTGTTGTAACAAATTAAAACAAAACCAGATGCCTGCTAGAGCAGTTCATAATAATCTGGAATTGGTTGAGATTCCTTCTGAATTGAAGGATTTAAATACTTATGAATCTATTTTGATTCAAAGTATCCATCCCTTTCAGGCTATTGTAAGAATGGAGCCAAAGACAGGGAAATTGCCTCCATCAGATTTACAGAGAGGATTAAAGGGAAGAGTTGTTTATTTGCCTCTAGATTTGAAGAAAAACATTAACACAATTGGAGTAGAAAAAGTGGAAGAGGAACCTCTGGTTATCTTAGTTAATGGGGTTCCGACAAAGAATAAGAAAATATGGCAAGATTTAGTAGATGTTAGGAAAGTTAAAAAGGCAACATTGTATTTGAAAAAAAATAATAAATACTATAAGAATGTATATGTTGCAGAAGAGGAAGTAAGTGAGGAAGAGGATAGCGATTTGTGTGCTGGTCAAATTGAGAAAGTAGAACCCTCTACTAGTGAGGAAATATATGAACATTATAGTGTTCATCCTTTGCATTCAAAGGAAGTCATGGGGAATGCTATTGAGTTGTTTCAAATGAAACAAGCCAAAGGGAGTCCCATTAGTGTTTGGGAGGAAAGTTTGGAAGCTCGGTGTTTCCCACAGCTTTTTCCAACAGGTCAGGGAGGAAGATATGATGAGCGACCTCATCAAATTCCTGCTTCTGAATACCGGACTTTGCGATTGTATGCAGGAGATGCTAGGTTTCGACAATGCATTCCTTATTTGTTTCATCTCCTGTTTGAAAGTGATCTGTCTGGACTGTCATATGCAGTGAACCACATCTTGAAAAGTGGTATACACATGCAAAACATCTCAGCAAGTGATTTTATGGATAAAGTGAATGTCCAAGATAGTATTTTGGAATCTCACCTGATTAATCTCATGGCGTGTCAGCGTGGTACTAATGAGTACTGGTACCGTCGTCATGGTGATTTAAAATGTATGCTGAGGAACTTAGGTACTCCCACATGGTTCCTCACTCTGAGTTGTGCCGAGTATGGCTGGGAAGACTTACTTCAATTTCTACGAGAGGCAAATGCTAACGTAGAAAACATCGAATTCAAGACACCCGGAGAACTGTGCTCTTTGGATCCAGTCAATGTATGTAGGTACTTCAATCATAGATTTGAAGCTATGATGTCTTTCATCATGAATAAGAAGAATCCACCTCTTGGAGAGGTGTTGGATTTCTTCTGGAGAAAGGAGTACCAAGCAAGAGGAGCTCCTCATATACATATGTTGCTGTGGATCAAGGATGCACCTAAATTTGGAACGGATCCAGAAGACTCAGTGATGAGTTTCATCCAACAGTATTCTACGTGTGCTGTTCCAAACGCAAAGGAGAAGAAAAGCCTAAGAGAAAAAGTTCTGCGTTTCCAAAGCCATCGATGTGGAAAGTACTGCCGTCGTAAATTCCGAAACAAAGACAAGTTCTACACCAAATGTCGTTTCGGCTTCCCACGACCGGTGATTTCTAAAGGAAGAGTAAACAGTTTGATGTCTTCGCTGCGACATAATGTGATGAAGAAATCACCTAAAAACACTTACAATTTGAAGAGGAACGAAGAGTCCAAGTATATCAACGACTACAACCCGGTGATTTTGTCCATGTGGAATGCTAACATGGATATACAGTTTGTGGCTGATAACTGTATGGCTGTGGCTCGGTATGTGACGTCGTATATCACCAAAAAAGAGAAGACAGAATTGAAGGATATGTGGGAGGACATTTCCCATGAAAAGAGCCTCAGCAAGAAGTTGTACAGTTTCAGTCTGAAGATGTTGTCGCATCGAGAAATCGGAGCGTACGAATGTTCTGACCGGTTGTCTTCAGCAAGTCTCTATGCCAAGTCCAGGAGTATCGTTTGGGCGAGTCTTGGTCTTGCTGCAACGCGTAATCGAGTTCTCAAACCTGTGCGGGAAATTGAGTATTTGGCGGAAAAGGAGCCAAACAGTACCGACATTTTGAAGACAAACATGTTGGATACATATTATCCAAATCGAAGCAGTCACCTAGAGAATGTTTGTCTGTATGAGGTTCTGCAAAATTACATGTTCAAGAGGAACATCAAAGAAGATACTGAGAAAGGAGTGTATGCTGTAATAGGAAGTGAGGGATGTCTGGTCAAGCAAAGAAAATGCCACTTGATAAACCATCGAAAATTGAGTGGCGAATCTCCTGAAAAAAAGGAGTTTTTCTATTTAGCACTTTTGCAACTTTTCAAGCCTTGGCGTGCAGAAGAGGAACTGCTTGGAGATTTCCTCTGTTACGAAGACTCTTTCAATGCCGCCAAGGAGACCATAGAATGTCCTGCTTTTCCCAAATATGTAGAAATGTTGAATGCGGAAATTGAGCAGGAAGCAACGATTGCAGCCGAGATTGCCAGAGACAGTTCTCAGGACAGTCAGAGTTCTGCTTCATTGAGTCAGGATCCACTAGGAGGACCTCTTATTGAAAATGAAGCTGCCACTGCTATGAATGAGGTGGAAAGAGCCATGGCACATGCTCAAGAGGATGCGGTTAACTTAGAAGAGTTGGAAAGGCAACTCAACGTTGAGCAGAGGAAAATATATGACGAAGTTACCATGCAAATTGATCATGGATTAAGTCATGATAAGAAAGAGTGCTCATGTACGTCGTTGAAGCCTGTCCGACTGTACGTTAGTGGAGAAGCGGGAACTGGAAAAAGTTTCCTCATTAAAGCAATTTCATGCTATTTGCAGGAAAGGACAGAGTCATCACTGTCTTGTGTTGTCACTGCTCCAACTGGACTGGCAGCACATAATATTAAAGGGATTACTTTACATCGTTTACTGATGCTGCCAGTGGAGCATGACAACAAATTAGAATATCACAAGCTATCTGGAGATGCTTGTTTTGAAGTTTCAAGAATCTTGAGGAAAATGAAACTTCTTATCATTGACGAAGTAAGCATGGTTTCCAATGTCATGCTTGCCTTTGTGCATTTGAGGATGCAAGAAGTTCTCAAAACAGAGTATGATGTGTTATTCGGTGGCAAACACATCATTGTTTTTGGAGATCTTCTGCAGCTGACACCAGTGAAAGGGCAACCTGTGTTCAAAATGCTCACGCATGAAGATACCAGGAAGTGCCTAGGCAGCATTGGCAACGTCAATATATGGTTAAACTTCAATTATGCTGAACTGCATGAAAATATGCGTCAGGCAAAGGATGAAGTTTACAAGACTATTCTACAAGATGTTAGAATTGGAAAAGTGACCGAGCATGGGAAAGAAGCTTTACATGCACGATTACTGACAAATTTATATCCAGAACAAGATGTTGTGCCTGAGAATATTTTTCAGAAAATTACTGATAAGAAATCTGGAATATGTTTGATGCCAACTCTTGCAGAATGTGCAAAATTTAACAACAAAATGTTGCATTTAGAAAAGCAAGAGATTGTGAAAGTGGAAGCTATTGATAGAGTAGAGCATATGGGATCAACAATTATTTTGTCTGAGAATCTGAAAACAAAATTGGATTCATTAGAGAAGAGTATATCTAAAACTGCAGGTTTTGAAAAGACTCTGAATGTGTGCTTGAACTGCCGTATAATTTTAAGAAGGAATTTACATGTTGAAAGAGGTCTGGTAAATGGATCAATGGGTAATGTTGTTGATTTTGTGAAATACAGAAATAGAGATGGAATTGAATTTTTAAAAATTAAATTTGATGGCATTGAGGAAGTACAGCTAATTGCTCGTTGTTCTGCTAGATTTTTGCTTGTAAAAGACTTATATGTTCGCCGTAAGCAGTTCCCTGTTTGCTTGGCATATGCGGTGACAATTCATAAATCGCAAGGTTTAAGTGTAGACACTGCATTGGTGAATATTGGCAGTTCTGTGTTCAAGGAGGGTATGGCATATGTGGCATTGTCACGAGTTAGAACTTTATCGGGATTGTACTTGATTGACTGTGATGTCAGAAACATTTGTGCAGATCTAGATTGTGTTAAGGAATACAATAGGTTAAGAAGAGAGTATGCGCCACATTTGCCTCAGTTTCCTTTGTTTGAGAAACGTCTGGTAGGCCGGAAACGAAGAAATGAGAACAATACTGGAGAGGTTGTAGCAAAAAGACAAAAAGTGAATGAACCTAAAATTACAAGCAGAAACAAAGAGGATTCTGTTGAAGATGTTGTTGGTTTTCAGTTTGAAAACAGTTCTGGTGTCAACTGCTATGCTAATGTAGTAATTAATGTTTTGTTTTCTCTAAAAAATGTAAAAGAAGAGATTGTGGTCAATTCTGATCAAAGATTTTGCAGTTTGTTAAATTCTGTGTTAGAGAAATGTACCACTGATAGAAGAAACATAGAAAGTGTGTCTGAAATTAGAAATCTGTTAGATAGATGTTCAGGCCAAACACAATTCTCTCAAAATATTCAGCAAGATTGTCAGGAGTTTTTAATGTATATGCTTCATGTATTACATGCTGAAGGTGTAGATGTAGATCAGCTGTTTGGGCTTTCTTATCAATGGCAGCATGACTGCGAGAACTGTATGGTATCAAGTACTACTAGTGTAGACTCAGAAAGATTTGTATATTTAACTTTGCCAGACAGTAAATCAGTCTCCTTTAATAAGCTAGTAAAAGGAGCTAATCACAACATGGAGTGTAGCCAATGTAAATCTGAAATGATGTCCACATTATTTATACGAACATATGGCCAGTACATCATTTTAATGTTCCAACGATGTAGGCCTGATGGAACAAAATTGACAACTTTAATAAAAAATTTTGTAGCTTCGCAGTTGTCAATATCAGGAAGGACTTTTGTAACTACAGCAATTATATATCATGACGGCCCTTCAATATCATCAGGACATTACACAGCTTATTTAAAGTCTAGAAATGGCTGGTCATTCTGTAATGATTCTGTTGTAATTTTCAAAAAAAAATTGCCGTATGACCTTAAAAACTCTTACCTGGTGTTTTTAAAACCAAAATTTTAGGAAAATATTCTCGGGATATGATCTGTGGAATTTCAAGAAGTTCTAATGGCTCCTACACAATTTGGCCTTGAGGATAAGTGTAGTTCAGAGACATAACTTCTAATCATAGGATTGGACATCATGGACATGTATGTGCAGTTTAAATGAGTTCAGAAAAACTGTTTCTTTTCATAAGCTAATTAAAGCAGCCAATCAAAACATGGAGTAGAGGGAATGTAAGTCTGCAATGCTGTATACTGTTTTACATTACTTTGTGATTAAAAGTGATGTAGAGAATTAAATAATTGTAGTACTCATAGAGGTAGTGTAAGTCTGCTTCATATTAAGCAGTATCAGTGTCATACGAAATGTAGAACATGACTGAGCAAGAAGGGGAAGATATTACTATTCCAGGATTGTGAAAATGATCTTCAACATTTTAATTCTGAAAGTTGCGGGAATACCAAATGATGGGATTGGCTAACAAGAAATCCAAGAGTTATACATGGCTCTGACAAAATTTGGCCTTGTGGAATCTTGTGGTAGAGAGCAAGAAGTCATTTATTGTATGTAACATGTTTTTAAAAACGATGGAGATTTTCTTTCAGAAACTGGTGGGCTGAAAGTAATAACAGCACAAAAGAGTATAAGCTATTCATAGGACATCCTTGGACGTCATGGAAAGTAAGTTAACTTTAAGGAGTTCTGATTTTTGATTTCTGATCTTGTATGGGTTTTTTAAACACAATCATTTTGATTGTGTTTTTTTTTCCCCGCTGTTACATGATGAATACCTTCAAGTCACTGTTTTTAGTGAATTTTGATACATTCTGAGAACAGCAAAAATAAACCATTTAACATGTATAATTAATTCTGTAATGTTACCATTTATGATGTATATGTAGAACTGTGTAGAAGGCATGGAGAAGGTGAGGCTTCTGTAAGTGTCAAAGTTGTTGCATGCAGTGCTGCACTTCTGCGTATTCTTTGATATGCTAGACTACATCTGCACAATGAGATACCTAAGCAAAGGAAACAGAAGTGATGTGATTGTGAAATGAGCAAAATAAATTGCATGTATTTCAATTACATCACCTGTGTTTCCTATCATTACGAATCACATTGTGCAGATCAAGTTTAGGTCTGTCCAGGGAAACATAGGAGGTTTGGACTTTGTTGAACATTGCAGTGGACATGACTCACTTCATTGGTAGACCTTCACATGTATTATGTCTTCTATTCTCTTCAACAACTCGAAATTTCATCTGCAACCCTGAGTAGGCCTCACCTGAAACAAAACTCTGGATAGTAGACATCTTATTGGCATCCTGAAGCAATTATTTTAAATTTTAGTGTCTTGCGACACTTTTCTGAGACAACAGCAATGCAAAAGATGCACCATGTTTTAAGATAGGTCTCACTTCATCTCCATCAAGATAGTGTTACTTTAAAATGTATATCTTTAGGACTGTGTAGCTTCTGTAAGTGTCAAAGTTATTGAAAAACTGTTTGTCCTTCAATCTTTGCCCTTGTCTTTTGTAATTTTTCAATACATGTTTTTATATTTTTCAAATGTTTGTTCTCTCTTTCACAGATTGAAAGTATAAAAATAAAAAGTGAGGAATTTAACGACAATTATAAGGTAAGTATTTTGTACTCTTTTCGTTACATTTCTATCACATTGAACTACTATTAGTTCCACTGCTTCATTTCTTTAATCCTCAGTTTCCTGCCTTTGCTACTTCCCTCATTCCTTTCTCTATTACCTACTTACTCAACTCCTTCCACTTTTTTTCTCAGTCCCTCTCTTCTCATAGTTCCTCACTCTTGTTCACTCACTCCGTCTCTATTACTCTTAGTGTCTTAGACTGATCACTGTATCACTATTTGTTCATAATGCTTTCTCTGTGTAGTTGAAGCACACTAAGGGTCATATTATGAATGCAGCCAATAAAATTATTGCTCTTTTTATTGGCAGAAAACTGGTGCAAAAGCGGCTTTAGCGGCAGTTTTCTGCCGCAAAAGCAGCTTTAGCGACACATTTCTGCCTATAAAAGCTGCAAAACTTTTATTGCCTATGTTGATAATATGCCCCTATGTTATTTACATTAGGGCTATATTGTCCAGTATAACAATCAAAATTGCTCTCCAAAGACACCAGGCAAAGCAGACGCTCCCTCAAACAGATCACCAAGCGCAATTTACCCTACTTACAATCTAGCCTGTTCTCTGTCGAGACTTTAGCAATCTTTAGAGCACAAGATAAGATTTTTTTACATGGAAGAGCCATACGTATTGCAATTCTACTTAAGAAACAAGCATTGGCATAGACAATAGGTCTTGCCTTTGGGACCTTATACGTGTTTAGCCATGCAACAGTTGATGTTGCTGCACCAAGGATATTATGCTGCATAACTAAAGACTTAGAAGGTCCAAAAGTCGATACCTATTGGCTATGCCAATGCTTGTTTTTCTTTCAATTCGTTATCTATTTTGTTTTTCACAATTATACCATCTTCTGTCTGTTCTTTGGTAAATAGATCTATTAAATAGTATCTCTTCTTTACTCCCTATAGCTGTCTTTCTTGAAACATCACTCTCTGTTTACTTTCCTTATACTTACTCTTTTTTTTTAAAAAGTTTTTTTTTTGGTTAGCTCCCGGTACGCGTACCGGGAAGCTAAACCGGAAGCGAACCAAAAGAAATAGAGCTTGCCAGAGTGCTAAACATTCTAGCAATTTTTTTGGAAAGGGAAGGTAGTTCTGAAAAGAACTTTTTTTTTTATATTTTTGTTGTTTTATATTTTTTTTGTATTTTTTGAACATTTTTTGTTTTTTTTTGTATTTTTTGAACGATTTTATATTTTTTTGGGGTTTTTTTGGGGGGGGGGAACAACAAAAAACAGGCGTTGAAAAGGGCTCAACAGGAGCAAAAAAAAATTACTGGGGGCGGTTAGGGCAATTATGATTGTCATAAGCCAGGTTGATGGCATTAATACTCATGTTACCACATGATATCAACGCACCACAGTGCATACAAGTATGTTTCATGTGCCCAAAATTCTCTTGGATGTTTGGCACAGTTTCCCGTGCCTCTGCTGGTGTCAATGATATTGACGATGTTGACCTGGCCACAGGAGTTGCTGTTGGGTTTTGTTCCATATCCCGTATTTCCGCCCGGCTGTAATTAAGTGGATGCTTCCTGGTCATGTGCCGATGCATGGTATAGTTCCCATAGCTATACTTTTTATCAGTCCCTCTTGATAATTTCTCTTTGCAGATGAGGCAGGTCACATACCTCGCATTCACTTTCTTTTGCCCTGGAGGGATTGAATAAAACTGCCAGATGAAACTGGCTTTCCTATGGGAAACCCGGGGCACCTCTTCCAAGAACTGTGGTTCTTCTCTCTCCTCTTCCTCTAGGTCTTCCTCTTCCTCCTCTGTGTTGGTGATCACCTGGGGAGGTGGTCCTCTCTTCCCATGAGGAGGTGGAGGTGGTGGTGGGGGTGCACCAGCTGAAGCAAGTACTGAAGTCATTTCTCAAGTATTAATAAAGGTCTTCCTCTCACAATGATGAAAGTCAGAGTGAGGAAAGAAGGAGGGGTTTTCATCATTTGGAAAAAACAATACTTCTCAACCAATGAAAAGTGTTATTTTTAGGTCACCTGACCTAGCCTTCCATAATTATGAAACTAAAAGTGAAATGAACCAATGAAAAGCTTTATTAACAAGTCACATGACTCTAACTTTCATGTTACGCGCTGCGGAACGCTCCCCGGTTAGCTTCCGGTTCGCTGCGCTTCGCGCCTCGGTCCGCGCCCGGGGACACTTCCGGGTGCGCTAACGCAGTACGTCACAAGACGCATTTCGCGGCAACGCGATACGTCGCGCTTTCGCGCCGCGGATCGCTTCCGGGGAGTTGCGTTTCGCGCCTCGGTCCGCGCCCCGGGGCACTTCCGGGTGCGCTAACGCCGTACGTCATAAGACGCATTACGCGGCAACGCGATACCGTAACTATGTTGATTTGTTACCGGTTCGCGGACCGGATCGCGGAATCGAATTGAGCTAACGGGAAGCTTCCCGGTTCGCGGACCGGGAGCGAAACAAAAAAAATATTAAAAAAAAATTATTAATAAACATATAAAATATATTTTTGGATTTAAAGAAGAATACATTTTACAGCTATAGATATTAGCTTTTAAAAAACCAATGAAATTCACTGAAAAAACCATAGGTTATAGACCATATATAGTTAGGAATTAGCATTTACAAAACCTTGAAAATTCACTGAAAAAACCATAGGTTATAGACCATATATAGTTAGGAATTAGCATTTAAAAAACCTTATTTTACTCACACAAAACCATTGAAATTCCATATATAGTTAGTTGCACTAACTATATATCGCGCACCTGCAATCCACTGCTGATGATGTCACATATTACATCATTCATGACATGGTCAGTGACATCACTGATGACATCACTGATGACATCTCAAATGACATCACTGATGACATCACTGATGACATCTCAAATGACATCACTGATAACATCTCAAATGACATCACAGATGACATCACTGATGACATCTCAAATGACATCACTGATGACATCTCATTTGACATCAATGGTCACATCACTGATGATATCATTCATGTGACAATACAATGCATCTCCTCACACTTTAATATAACCTCTGTTACACCCAGTGTTAAATACAGAATATAATTTTTTAAACCATTGACACACCAATACTAGTTACTACATACGCACTCACTGATTCCTATGTCTACACACACATTCACTCATTCACCCATACAATCATTTATACATACAATCACTCATCATTAGAACACTATCATATGCACTCATACACCTATACAGACACTCACACTCTGCCACTCATCCATGGAGTTACTCACACACCTAGTCAGTCCTGTAAAGAATCAATCACACTTCCATTTTCTAATCTATACAGTTAAACATAGAGTACCTTACATTTTCAAACATATACTAACACATACTTACTCTCTTATACAATCATTGATACAAGTACACATTGATCTGCACAGAGTCACACATCTCCCAGCCAGCCACACACACACTCAGTCTCCCATACAAATACTTGGACAATCAATCAATAACCCATATAGTTACTCATATAGCTACTGATCAACACATGCAGCAGTTTACAGAACCACAGACGTAATGATGCACAAATTAAGACAGTTTAGTCACTAACCCATGCACTCAGTGAGACACATTTAATCACTCACTCATACAGTCAGTCACGCACCTACTAAATCCTTCATCCAGACACTTATACATCTACTCATTCTTCAATATGTAAGACATATTTTAACTTTACAGAAGCATACAGTCACTGGATGTTGTCATCAGTGATGTCATCAGTGATGTCATTTGAGATGTCATCAGTGATGTCATCAGTGATGTCACTGACCATGTCATGAATGATGTAATATGTGACATCATCAGCAGTGGATTGCAGGTGCGCGATATATAGTTAGTGCAACTAACTATATATGGAATTTCAATGGTTTTGTGTGAGTAAAATAAGGTTTTTTAAATGCTAATTCCTAACTATATATGGTCTATAACCTATGGTTTTTTCAGTGAATATATATATATATATATATATATATATATATATATATATATATATATTCACTGATTCACTGAAAAAAACATAGGTTATAGACCATATATAGTTAGGAATTAGCATTTACAAAACCTTGAAAATTCACTGAAAAAACCATAGGTTATAGACCATATATAGTTAGGAATTAGCATTTACAAAACCTTATTTTACTCACACAAAACCATTGAAATTCGCATATATAGTTAGTTGTACTAACTATATATCGCGCACCCGCAATCCACTGCTGATCATGTCACATATTACATCATTCATGACATGGTCAGTGACATCACTGATGACATCACTGATGACATCTCAAATGACATCACTGATGACATCACTGATGACATCTCAAATGACATCACTGATGACAACATCCAAAATAATACTTTTCATTGGTTTAGAACTATTTTTTTTCCAAAATGATGAAAGCCTAGACCTTTTTTCTCACTCTGACTTTCAACTTTGTGAGAGGAAGACCCATTTTGCTTACTAACAAAAATGGCTTCAGTAGTAGCTGCAGCTGGTGCACCCCCACCACCACCACCACCTCCTAGGAAGAGAGGACCACCTCCTCAGGTTATCCTTCAGCAAGAGGAGGAAGAAGAGGAAGAAGAGGAAGAGGATCAAGTGGAGAGGCACTTTTTGCCTGAAGAACCAAGGAGGTCCCATGTAAGAGAGGATTACATCTGGCAATTTTATTCATTTCCCCGGGGCCAAAAAGAAAGTAAATGCCCGTTATGTTACTTGTCTTATCTGCAAAAAAGATTTGTCCAGAGGGACTGATAAGAAATATAGTTATGGCAATTTCACCATGCATCGCCACATGGCACCCTATTAATTATAGTGCTGCGCAGGTACGTCACCTGCAGGATAACCCCCCTCCTGTGGCCAGAACATCAAATGAAGAGGCAGTGACGGGACCAGAGGCGAGGGAGACGGTCTCAAATATCCAGCTGAAGTTTGGGAATGTGAAACAAGTGTGTGTTTATTGCGGCCAATTGATTTGCTACAGAGAAAGTAGCATAAATGTAATCAATGTTGCTATTGACAATCATAATTGTCCAAAACGCCCCAGAAAATAAATTATCTTTTTTTTTTGTTGCTCCTGTTGAGCCCTTTATAATGAATCATTTTCGTTTCCCCCACCCCAAAAAAAACAAAAAAAATATAAAACCGTTCAAAAAATACAAAAAAAGTAAAAAAATGTTCAGAAAAATAATAAAAAAATGTAAAACAACAAAAATAATAAAAAAAAGTTATTTTCAGAACTACCTCCCCTTTATAAAAAATTGCTAGAATGTTTAGCACTCTGGCAACCTCTATTTCTTTTGATTCGCTTCCCGGTTCGCGCGCCGGTACGCGAACCGGAAGCGAAATAAAAAAAAAAATTTAAAAAAAGGAAGAGTGAGTATAAGGGAAGGAAACAGAGAGTAATGTTAAAAGAAAGACATCTAGAGGGAGTAACACAGAGATACTGTTTAATACATCTATTTACCAAAGAAAAGATGTAAGAGGGTATAATTGAGAAACACAAAATAGATAAGGAAGTGAAAGAAAAAAAGGAGAGTAGAAGAATAATAAACAAGAGTTTCTTGGAGAATATGAGTGAATGTTCAAATTTAAAAGAAAAACATTAAAGGATGTGGAATGAGAGGTAGGGATAGAACCGGACTAAAAGAACAACCCTGAGGGAAAGTGTTAAGAAAAGAGTGAGTGAAAGTAAATAGGAATAAAACAAGATGTATGACAGTGACTAAGGTTAAAACATGTGGAATAACAGAGAGAAAAAACAGAAAGCAGAAAAGCAGAAGTGAGAGAAAAGGAATAATTGAAACAGCAAAGAAATGTAAATAACCTAGTGTGCTTGAACTACAGGGAGAAAGCATAATGAACAAGTAGTGAAAGAGTGATCAGTCAGAGACAGTAAGAGTAATAGAGACGGAGTGAGTGAACAGGAGTGAGGAACTATGAGAACAGAGGGACTGAGAAAAGGAGTGGAAGGAGTAGAGTAAGTAAGTAATAGAGAAAGGAATGAGGGAAGTAGCAAAGGCAGGAAACTGAGGGTTAAAGAAATGAAGCAGTGGAACTAATAGAAGTTAAATGTGATAGAAATGTAACGAAAAGAGTACAAAACACTTACCTTATCATTGTCGTTAACTTAGTCACTTGTTATTTTTATATTTTCAATCTGTGAAAGAAAGAACAAAAACTTGAAAAATATTAAAACATGTATTTAAAAATTAAAAAAGACAAGGGAAAAGATTGAAAATCATCCAATTTTACAAAGAAATAAAGTTAGAGATAAACATGCAGAAAAAAAGAGAAAGAAACGGTGATAGACAGTCAGAGACACAAAGAAATTGTAATAGAATAAATTACTAAGAGAGAAAAAAGGAAGATACTTTCAGTGACAGAAAAGAAGGATAAAAGAGAAAACTAAATTGAAGTTGTGTAAGCTACTAAAAGAAAGTGAGTAAGGTAAACTATATAAGGAAAGGGTGAATAAGGAAAAGAGAGTGAGGGAGAGAGGAGACAGAGGAAGTGAAGGAAAGAGTGTCAGATACAGACTGAGTGAGGCAACAAAGAAAGATAAATGAGTGAGGGTGAGTTATACTAACTGATTGCACCAAAAAAGGAGAACCCAAAAATATGTAATTTAGAAAACAAAGGGAGGAAAGATGGAAAAGACAAGCGAAGCACAAGGTCTAAAAGCTGAAAAATGGTGCAAGGGAGAAAAGAAAAAGCAGAGTTGGATTAGGGAAACAAAGGTTGAAAGATAAGTGGAGTTAGATAGCAAGGGTGAAAGAGCATAAAACAAAAGGCAATGTGAGTATGTAAGGAGGATTGATAGAAGGTAGTAAAAGATGAGTGAGCATGAGATAAGACGAGTACAAATTAAAATTCACTATACAAAGTACAGAATTAATTATACATGTTAAATGGTTTATTTTTGCTGTTCTCAGAATATATCAAATTTCACTAAAAACAGTGAGTTGAAGATATTCATCATATAACAGCGGGGAAAAAAAACACAATCAAAATGATTGTGTTTAAAAAACCCATATAACAGAACCAATCAGAAATCAGAACTCCTTAAAAGTAACTTACTTTCCATGACGTCGAAGGATGTCCTATGAACAGCTTATACTCTGTTGTGCTGTTATTATTTTCAGCCCGCCACTTTCTGAAAGAAAAGCTCCATCGTTTTGACAAATATGTTACATACAATAAATGACTTCTCCTCAAGGCCAAATCGTGTAAGAGCCATTTATAACTCTTGGAATTCTTCTAAGCAAATCCCGTCATTTTCTTTTTCCACAACTTTTAGAAAGAAAACGATCAAGATCACTTTATCAATCCTGTACTAGTAATATCTCACCCTTCTTGCTCACTCATGTTCCACATTTCCTATGACATTGATACTGATTACTATGAGGCACACTTACACTACCTCTATGACTACTAAAATTATTTAATTCTCTACATCACTTTTAATCACAAAGCAATTTAAAACAGTACATAACATTATATCAACTCCTAGAATCATTATAGGCCAGTTACCTACCCAAAATTCTCTCTTCTGAAAACAGAAAGTAAGAATATTTTTAAGTCAAAAGGCAACATTGTTTCATAGTCAAATGTGAATCATTTCCAAAACATCAGCTTTTTTTACATTTTAAATAAGCTGTGTAATAAGCGGATGTTGTCAAAGGACCATTATGTCATATAATAGCTGCAGTTACAAATGTTCTTCCTAAAATCAACGACTGTGTAGCCACAACATTTGTAATTAAAGTTGAAAACTTACTTTCATCAGGTTTATATAGTTGGAATTTTAAAATGACATTATAACCAAATGTTTTTACAAATAATGTATACAGCATTGCAGACTTACATTACCTCTACTCCATGTTTTGATTGGCTGCTTGAATTAGCTTATTAAAAGAAACAGTTTTTCTGAACTCATTCAAAGTGCAGTTATATTTCCATGACGTCAAGTGTTATGGTAAGAACACTGTTTGCTTTGGGAAATACTCTGTTGTCCTTTAACTAATCCGTGCCCACCACTTTCTGTAAGAAAACCTTCTTTTTTTTCAGGAACTACTTAAAACTCAAAAATAACTTTTTACTCTGTACTACACTTATCCTCAAGGCCAAATAGTGTAGGAGCCATTAGAACCTCTTGAAATTCCTCAGAGCAAATCCCGAGATTCTTTCCCTAAAATTTTGGTTGTAAAAACACCAGGTAAGAATTTTTAAGGTCAAAAGGCAATTTTTTTTTAAAGTTAAAACAGAATCATTGCAGAATGACCAGCCATTTCTAGACTTCAAATAAGCTGTGTAATGTCCTGATGTTGTTGAAGGACCGTCATGATATATAATTGCTGTAGTTACAAAAGTCCTTCCTGATATTGACAACTGCGAAGCCACAACATTTTTAATTAAAGTTGTCAATTTTGTTCCATCAGGCCTACATCGTTGGAACATTAAAATGACATACTGGCCATATGTTCGTATAAATAATGTGGACATCATTGCAGACTTACATTGGCTACACTCCATGTTGTGATCGGCTGCTTTTACTAGCTTATTAAAGGACACTGATTTACTGTCTGGCAAAGTTAAATATATAAATCTTTCTGAGTCTACACTAGTACTACTTGATACCCTACAGTTCTCACAGTCATGCTGCCATTGATAAGAATGGCCAAACAGATGATCTACATCTACACCTTCATCTTGCAATACATCAAGAATATATATTAAAACTCCTGACAATCTTGCTGAATATTTTGAGAGAATTGCGTTTGACCTGAACATTTGTCTAACAGATTTCGAATTTCAAACACACTTTCTATTTTTGTTCTATCAGTGCTACATTTCTCTAACACAGAGTTCAGTAAACAGCAAAAACTTTGATCCGAATTGATCACAATCTGTTCTTTTAAAGTTTCTAGAGAAAACACAACATTAACCACTACATTAGCATAGCAGTTGACACCAGAACTATTTTCAAATTGAAAACCAACAACATCTTCAACAGAATCCATTTTCTTTCTGCTTATAATTTCGGGTTCATCGACTTTTCGTCTTTTTGCTACAACCTCCCCACTATTGGTCACATTTCTTCGTTTCCGGCCTACCACACGTTTCTCAAACAAAGGATATTGAGGCAAATGTGGCGCATACTCTCTTCTTAACCTATTGTATTCCTTAACACAATCTAGATCCGCACAAATGTTTGTGACATCACTCTCAATCAAGTATAATCCCGATAAAGTTCTGACTCGTGACAATGCCACATATGCCATTCCCTCCTTGAACACAGAACTGCCAATATTCACCAATGCACTGTCTACACTTAAACCTTGTGATTTATGGATTGTCACCGCATATGCCAAGCAAACAGGAAACTGCTTACGGCGAACATATAAGTCTTTTACAAGCAAAAATCTAGCACAGCAACGACCAATTAACTGTACTTCCTCAATGCCATCAAATTTAATTTTTAAAAATTCAATTCCATCTCTATTTCTGTATTTCTCAAAATCAACAACATTACCCATTGATCCATTTACCAGACCTCTTTCAACATGTAAATTCCTACTCAAAATGATACGGCAATTTAAGCACACATTCAGAGTCTTTTCAAAACCAGCAGTTTTAGATATAGTCTTCTCTAATGAATCCAATTTAGATTTCAAATTCTCAGACAAAATAATTGTTGCTCCCATATGCTCTATTCTGTCAATAGCTTCCAGTTTCACAATCTGTTGGTTTTCTAAATTCAACATTTTGTCGTTGAAGATGGCACATTCTGCAAGAGTTGGCATCAAACATATTCCAAATTTCTTCTCAGTAATTTTCCGAAAAATATTCTCTGGCAGAACGTCTTCTTCTGGATACAAATTTGACAGTATTCGTGCATGTAAAGCTTCTTTCCCATGCTCGGTCACTTTTCCGACTCTAACATCTTGTAGAATATTCTTATAATCTTCATCCTTCGCTTGACGCATATTTTCACGCAGTTCAGCATAATTAAAGTTTAACCATATATTCACTGAAAAAACCATAGGTTATAGACCATATATAGTTAGGAATTAGCATTTAGAAAACCTTATTTTACTCACACAAAACCATTGAAATTCCATATATAGTTAGTTGCACTAACTATATATCGCGCACCCGCAATCCACTGCTGATGATGTCACATATTACATCATTCATGACATGGTCAGTGACATCACTGATGACATCACTGATGACAACATCCAGTGATTATGTGTTTCTGTAAAGTTTAAATATGTTTTACATATTGAAGAATGAGTGGATGTATAAGTGTCTGAATGAAGGTTTTAGTAGGTGCGTGATTGACTGTATGAGTGAGTGATTAAATGCGTCTTACTGAATGCACGGGTTAGTGACTAAACTGTCTTAATTTGTGCATCATTATGTCTGTTGTGATGTAAACTGCTGCATGTGTTGATCATTAGCTATACGAGAGGCTATATGTGTTATTAATTGGTTGCCCAAGTATTTCTATGGGAGATTGAGTTTGTGTGGGGGTGGCTGGAAGGTGTGTGACTCTGTGCATAGATGTGTGAGCAGTTTATTCACTAGGTGTATGAGTTCAAGAGTGCATGTGGAAACAGCTACATGGGCAGTTGACTGTGTGCATGAGTGTATTGATGAGTGAATGGATATCTCAATGCTACATGTCATAGTAAGTACATATGTAAAACACAGTACATGTGAGAGTTGGCATATATAAATAACTGTGCATGAGAGCCACTGAGTGAGTGGTTGTATCGATCATTGTGAACTTGTATCAGGGATTGTATAAGAGAGTAAATATGTGTCAGTATATGTTTCAATAAGTAAGGTGTGTATAACTGTATAGTTGAAGAAATGGAGGTGAGATTGTTTCTTTGCATGACTGACTGGGTGTGTGAGTAACTCCATGGATGAGTGGCAGTGTGTGAGTGTCTGTATACACTGAGTGTATCTAAGGTTATATTAGAGTCTGAAGAAGTTTATCGTATTAGCACAAGAATGATGCCAAATGAGACGTCATCAGTGATGTCATCAGTGATGTCATTTGAGATGTCATCAGTGATGTCATCAGTGATGTCACTGACCATGTCATGAATGATGTAATATGTGACATCATCAGCAGTGGATTGCGGGTGCGCGATATATAGTTAGTGCAACTAACTATATATGGAATTTCAATGGTTTTGTGTGAGTAAAATAAGGTTTTCTAAATGCTAATTCCTAACTATATATGGTCTATAACCTATGGTTTTTTCAGTGAATTTTCAAGGTTTTGTAAATGCTAATTCCTAACTATATATGGTCTATAACCTATGGTTTTTTCTGTGAATTTCATTGGTTTTTTAACAGCTAATATCTGTAGCTGTAAAATGTATTCTTCTTTAAATCCAAAAATATATTTTATATGTTTATGAATAATTTTTTTTTTTAATATTTTTTTTTCTTCGTTCCCGCTTCGCGAATCGGGAAGCTTCCCGTTAGCTGACCTTGATGCCGCGAAATAGACCGCGAGCCGGTAAACGTTTCTTTACCGCAAGTGCCGCGTTAGAAAACAACATCGTGACGCCTCCCGTCCGCATGACGTTTCACGTTGTCGCGTGATACGTCATATGACGTGCTACGTTAGCGAACTGGTACGCGAAGCGAGTCGCAAAGCGCAGGTTTCTGGAAGCAAACCGGGAGGCCCTGCAAAGCGCTTAACGTAAACACAGCAAGTCATGTGACTTGGTAATAACACTTTTCATTGGTTCATTTCACTTTTGGTTTCCTAATGATGTAAGACTAGGTCATATAATCTAAAATGAACACTTTTGATTGGTTGAGAACTCTTGTTTTTCCCAAATGATGAAAATCCCTCCTTCTTTCCTCACTCTGACTTTCATCATTGTGAGAGAAAGACCCTTTGTGATCACTGAGCAATGGCTTCTTTAGTAGCTTCAGCTGGTGCTTCCCCACCACCTCCACCACATCCAAGGAAGAGTGGACCACCTGCTCAAGTTCTAATTCAACAAGAAGAAGAAGAAGAGGAACAGGAGGACGAGCACGAAGAGAGGCAGTTTTTGCCTGAGCAGCCCAGGACGTCTCACCGGAAAGAAAACTTCATTTGGCAATTTTTTAAAATTCCCAAAGGTCAGAAAAAAGTAAATGCAAGATACGTAACTTGCCTTATATGTCAAGATAGACTGTCCAGAGGGACCGACAAAAAATACAGTTTCGGAAACTACACAATGCATCGCCATATGACTAGGTGGCATCCTAACAACTACAGTGCTGCACAGTTTCGGAACGACCTAGATAATCTCCCTATTATGGCCAGAAGATCTGTTGTACCGGAAGTAACGGGACCAGAGGGCAGGGAGATGGTGCCAAATATACAAATGAGATTTGGTGATGTAAAACACATCTGCGCATTTTGCGATGGATTCATTTCCTACGGAGAAAAAAGCATCACTCTGATCAACAGAGCTATTGACTATCATATGCAAGTTTGTCCGAAACGCCCAAAATAATAAATACTTCTTTTTTTT
>NC_136057.1:1492782980-1492892980 GCF_964261635.1 Lissotriton helveticus
TCTTCAAAATAAAATGTCAAGTAGTGTGTTATATTTTTGATCACTATTAATGATTTACTGTTTGATAATAATGTTTAATAACATTTTTTAGTATCTTTTTCCTCAGATTCAACTGCAGATCATTTCAAGATGCCTACAAAAATAAGAGAGATGAAGGCTGCAAAACGTCAAAGACAGCAGGAGAAAAAAAAAATGCAGCAGTCCTCTAACAAAAAGATTTCTCAAGCCATGAAGAAAGCACCGGGTAAGAGCTCTAAATATTTCATAAGAAATATTTGTAATAAAAAAAATATTAGTACAGAAAATGTTTCAATCCATAAAATGACAAGTAAATCAAATGGAAAGAAAAGGACAAATGAAAATGTTACTGCTAGAGCAAGAGATAAATCTGTGCATGATAGTAGAAGGAAACAACAGTTTACGGAGATTCGTAAACGAATGTTCCGTAACAGGATAATTGGCAATTTGTTAAAAAATATTAAGAAAGGTCAACAGAAATTAGTTTTTTATAGGAGAAAAAAAAAAGTTGAGAAAGTTATTGATCAGGCTTTTGAAATTAAACGTAAGTTATTTATTTTGATAATCAATAGAATTAGGAAGCTAAACAAGGCAATTTTTGATTTCAAAAGAAATAGTAGATGGAAGAGAATAGTTAATCGTAGTAATTTTTGTGAAGTTTTTTCTGGAGAATGGATACATAGTTCAAGCTGTGAGGCATTTTTTAATGAAGAGAGTTATTTCCAGGATAATGATTTGGTGCATGCAGTTGACATCAGTGGTCGTGCTTATGAAGTGAAAGATGGTTGTCCAGTTGAAAAAGAAAAACTTGTGACAACAGAGGCAGAAGAGTTGTTAGGTAATGAGGTTTTAGGAAGACGTGCTAAGGGTCCTGTGTACACCTGGAAGTGTAGTAGTATTTGCAGTGTGCGACAGGATTCCATCAATTTGCTTTGTGATTTTGTACGGACATTTAACAAGAAAAGTTTGAAGCAGAAAATAAGGTTGTTGCAAGAATTAGATCCTTGCAGAGTGAGAGAAGTGACAGGTTTGCATGGTCATTCACTGGCTTGTCTTTCCAGGAGAGTATGCCAGAGTGTTTTTCATCATTTCAGGATGCTAGCAGTGCATCATAACAAAGTGAGGAAGTTAGTTAGACTGTTGTATTATGCTAAGAGTCCAGCAATTATGCTGAAACAATTATGCGCTGCTCTTTTGCATGGTTCTGAAATAGATGTGAAGAATATATGTGAAGAAATTGAGTTTTGTTACTTTGGAAGTAAAGAGGAGAATGTTGAAATTGAGCAAGAAGTAGAGGGTCATTTGGAAGATAGTGTACAGGTTTCCAGTACAGATAATTTCCAGAGGGAAATTGCGACGTTTGACATGAAATCAAGTGAGAGGCCTAATTTCACTTGTGTGTGTTGTAGACGCACTTATTATAAGAATCAGACTAAGTTAGTGGATTTATATGCAAAAAGTGAAAGGGAAAATAATAGTGAATGGAAGGATTTTGCAACATACTTGATGGTAGAAAATTGTTTTGATTTGGGATTGGATCAACGTGTGTGTACTTATTGTTGTAACAAATTAAAACAAAACCAGATGCCTGCTAGAGCAGTTCATAATAATCTGGAATTGGTTGAGATTCCTTCTGAATTGAAGGATTTAAATACTTATGAATCTATTTTGATTCAAAGTATCCATCCCTTTCAGGCTATTGTAAGAATGGAGCCAAAGACAGGGAAATTGCCTCCATCAGATTTACAGAGAGGATTAAAGGGAAGAGTTGTTTATTTGCCTCTAGATTTGAAGAAAAACATTAACACAATTGGAGTAGAAAAAGTGGAAGAGGAACCTCTGGTTATCTTAGTTAATGGGGTTCCGACAAAGAATAAGAAAATATGGCAAGATTTAGTAGATGTTAGGAAAGTTAAAAAGGCAACATTGTATTTGAAAAAAAATAATAAATACTATAAGAATGTATATGTTGCAGAAGAGGAAGTAAGTGAGGAAGAGGATAGCGATTTGTGTGCTGGTCAAATTGAGAAAGTAGAACCCTCTACTAGTGAGGAAATATATGAACATTATAGTGTTCATCCTTTGCATTCAAAGGAAGTCATGGGGAATGCTATTGAGTTGTTTCAAATGAAACAAGCCAAAGGGAGTCCCATTAGTGTTTGGGAGGAAAGTTTGGAAGCTCGGTGTTTCCCACAGCTTTTTCCAACAGGTCAGGGAGGAAGATATGATGAGCGACCTCATCAAATTCCTGCTTCTGAATACCGGACTTTGCGATTGTATGCAGGAGATGCTAGGTTTCGACAATGCATTCCTTATTTGTTTCATCTCCTGTTTGAAAGTGATCTGTCTGGACTGTCATATGCAGTGAACCACATCTTGAAAAGTGGTATACACATGCAAAACATCTCAGCAAGTGATTTTATGGATAAAGTGAATGTCCAAGATAGTATTTTGGAATCTCACCTGATTAATCTCATGGCGTGTCAGCGTGGTACTAATGAGTACTGGTACCGTCGTCATGGTGATTTAAAATGTATGCTGAGGAACTTAGGTACTCCCACATGGTTCCTCACTCTGAGTTGTGCCGAGTATGGCTGGGAAGACTTACTTCAATTTCTACGAGAGGCAAATGCTAACGTAGAAAACATCGAATTCAAGACACCCGGAGAACTGTGCTCTTTGGATCCAGTCAATGTATGTAGGTACTTCAATCATAGATTTGAAGCTATGATGTCTTTCATCATGAATAAGAAGAATCCACCTCTTGGAGAGGTGTTGGATTTCTTCTGGAGAAAGGAGTACCAAGCAAGAGGAGCTCCTCATATACATATGTTGCTGTGGATCAAGGATGCACCTAAATTTGGAACGGATCCAGAAGACTCAGTGATGAGTTTCATCCAACAGTATTCTACGTGTGCTGTTCCAAACGCAAAGGAGAAGAAAAGCCTAAGAGAAAAAGTTCTGCGTTTCCAAAGCCATCGATGTGGAAAGTACTGCCGTCGTAAATTCCGAAACAAAGACAAGTTCTACACCAAATGTCGTTTCGGCTTCCCACGACCGGTGATTTCTAAAGGAAGAGTAAACAGTTTGATGTCTTCGCTGCGACATAATGTGATGAAGAAATCACCTAAAAACACTTACAATTTGAAGAGGAACGAAGAGTCCAAGTATATCAACGACTACAACCCGGTGATTTTGTCCATGTGGAATGCTAACATGGATATACAGTTTGTGGCTGATAACTGTATGGCTGTGGCTCGGTATGTGACGTCGTATATCACCAAAAAAGAGAAGACAGAATTGAAGGATATGTGGGAGGACATTTCCCATGAAAAGAGCCTCAGCAAGAAGTTGTACAGTTTCAGTCTGAAGATGTTGTCGCATCGAGAAATCGGAGCGTACGAATGTTCTGACCGGTTGTCTTCAGCAAGTCTCTATGCCAAGTCCAGGAGTATCGTTTGGGCGAGTCTTGGTCTTGCTGCAACGCGTAATCGAGTTCTCAAACCTGTGCGGGAAATTGAGTATTTGGCGGAAAAGGAGCCAAACAGTACCGACATTTTGAAGACAAACATGTTGGATACATATTATCCAAATCGAAGCAGTCACCTAGAGAATGTTTGTCTGTATGAGGTTCTGCAAAATTACATGTTCAAGAGGAACATCAAAGAAGATACTGAGAAAGGAGTGTATGCTGTAATAGGAAGTGAGGGATGTCTGGTCAAGCAAAGAAAATGCCACTTGATAAACCATCGAAAATTGAGTGGCGAATCTCCTGAAAAAAAGGAGTTTTTCTATTTAGCACTTTTGCAACTTTTCAAGCCTTGGCGTGCAGAAGAGGAACTGCTTGGAGATTTCCTCTGTTACGAAGACTCTTTCAATGCCGCCAAGGAGACCATAGAATGTCCTGCTTTTCCCAAATATGTAGAAATGTTGAATGCGGAAATTGAGCAGGAAGCAACGATTGCAGCCGAGATTGCCAGAGACAGTTCTCAGGACAGTCAGAGTTCTGCTTCATTGAGTCAGGATCCACTAGGAGGACCTCTTATTGAAAATGAAGCTGCCACTGCTATGAATGAGGTGGAAAGAGCCATGGCACATGCTCAAGAGGATGCGGTTAACTTAGAAGAGTTGGAAAGGCAACTCAACGTTGAGCAGAGGAAAATATATGACGAAGTTACCATGCAAATTGATCATGGATTAAGTCATGATAAGAAAGAGTGCTCATGTACGTCGTTGAAGCCTGTCCGACTGTACGTTAGTGGAGAAGCGGGAACTGGAAAAAGTTTCCTCATTAAAGCAATTTCATGCTATTTGCAGGAAAGGACAGAGTCATCACTGTCTTGTGTTGTCACTGCTCCAACTGGACTGGCAGCACATAATATTAAAGGGATTACTTTACATCGTTTACTGATGCTGCCAGTGGAGCATGACAACAAATTAGAATATCACAAGCTATCTGGAGATGCTTGTTTTGAAGTTTCAAGAATCTTGAGGAAAATGAAACTTCTTATCATTGACGAAGTAAGCATGGTTTCCAATGTCATGCTTGCCTTTGTGCATTTGAGGATGCAAGAAGTTCTCAAAACAGAGTATGATGTGTTATTCGGTGGCAAACACATCATTGTTTTTGGAGATCTTCTGCAGCTGACACCAGTGAAAGGGCAACCTGTGTTCAAAATGCTCACGCATGAAGATACCAGGAAGTGCCTAGGCAGCATTGGCAACGTCAATATATGGTTAAACTTCAATTATGCTGAACTGCATGAAAATATGCGTCAGGCAAAGGATGAAGTTTACAAGACTATTCTACAAGATGTTAGAATTGGAAAAGTGACCGAGCATGGGAAAGAAGCTTTACATGCACGATTACTGACAAATTTATATCCAGAACAAGATGTTGTGCCTGAGAATATTTTTCAGAAAATTACTGATAAGAAATCTGGAATATGTTTGATGCCAACTCTTGCAGAATGTGCAAAATTTAACAACAAAATGTTGCATTTAGAAAAGCAAGAGATTGTGAAAGTGGAAGCTATTGATAGAGTAGAGCATATGGGATCAACAATTATTTTGTCTGAGAATCTGAAAACAAAATTGGATTCATTAGAGAAGAGTATATCTAAAACTGCAGGTTTTGAAAAGACTCTGAATGTGTGCTTGAACTGCCGTATAATTTTAAGAAGGAATTTACATGTTGAAAGAGGTCTGGTAAATGGATCAATGGGTAATGTTGTTGATTTTGTGAAATACAGAAATAGAGATGGAATTGAATTTTTAAAAATTAAATTTGATGGCATTGAGGAAGTACAGCTAATTGCTCGTTGTTCTGCTAGATTTTTGCTTGTAAAAGACTTATATGTTCGCCGTAAGCAGTTCCCTGTTTGCTTGGCATATGCGGTGACAATTCATAAATCGCAAGGTTTAAGTGTAGACACTGCATTGGTGAATATTGGCAGTTCTGTGTTCAAGGAGGGTATGGCATATGTGGCATTGTCACGAGTTAGAACTTTATCGGGATTGTACTTGATTGACTGTGATGTCAGAAACATTTGTGCAGATCTAGATTGTGTTAAGGAATACAATAGGTTAAGAAGAGAGTATGCGCCACATTTGCCTCAGTTTCCTTTGTTTGAGAAACGTCTGGTAGGCCGGAAACGAAGAAATGAGAACAATACTGGAGAGGTTGTAGCAAAAAGACAAAAAGTGAATGAACCTAAAATTACAAGCAGAAACAAAGAGGATTCTGTTGAAGATGTTGTTGGTTTTCAGTTTGAAAACAGTTCTGGTGTCAACTGCTATGCTAATGTAGTAATTAATGTTTTGTTTTCTCTAAAAAATGTAAAAGAAGAGATTGTGGTCAATTCTGATCAAAGATTTTGCAGTTTGTTAAATTCTGTGTTAGAGAAATGTACCACTGATAGAAGAAACATAGAAAGTGTGTCTGAAATTAGAAATCTGTTAGATAGATGTTCAGGCCAAACACAATTCTCTCAAAATATTCAGCAAGATTGTCAGGAGTTTTTAATGTATATGCTTCATGTATTACATGCTGAAGGTGTAGATGTAGATCAGCTGTTTGGGCTTTCTTATCAATGGCAGCATGACTGCGAGAACTGTATGGTATCAAGTACTACTAGTGTAGACTCAGAAAGATTTGTATATTTAACTTTGCCAGACAGTAAATCAGTCTCCTTTAATAAGCTAGTAAAAGGAGCTAATCACAACATGGAGTGTAGCCAATGTAAATCTGAAATGATGTCCACATTATTTATACGAACATATGGCCAGTACATCATTTTAATGTTCCAACGATGTAGGCCTGATGGAACAAAATTGACAACTTTAATAAAAAATTTTGTAGCTTCGCAGTTGTCGATATCAGGAAGGACTTTTGTAACTACAGCAATTATATATCATGACGGCCCTTCAATATCATCAGGACATTACACAGCTTATTTAAAGTCTAGAAATGGCTGGTCATTCTGTAATGATTCTGTTGTAATTTTCAAAAAAAAATTGCCGTATGACCTTAAAAACTCTTACCTGGTGTTTTTAAAACCAAAATTTTAGGAAAATATTCTCGGGATATGATCTGTGGAATTTCAAGAAGTTCTAATGGCTCCTACACAATTTGGCCTTGAGGATAAGTGTAGTTCAGAGACATAACTTCTAATCATAGGATTGGACATCATGGACATGTATGTGCAGTTTAAATGAGTTCAGAAAAACTGTTTCTTTTCATAAGCTAATTAAAGCAGCCAATCAAAACATGGAGTAGAGGGAATGTAAGTCTGCAATGCTGTATACTGTTTTACATTACTTTGTGATTAAAAGTGATGTAGAGAATTAAATAATTGTAGTACTCATAGAGGTAGTGTAAGTCTGCTTCATATTAAGCAGTATCAGTGTCATACGAAATGTAGAACATGACTGAGCAAGAAGGGGAAGATATTACTATTCCAGGATTGTGAAAATGATCTTCAACATTTTAATTCTGAAAGTTGCGGGAATACCAAATGATGGGATTGGCTAACAAGAAATCCAAGAGTTATACATGGCTCTGACAAAATTTGGCCTTGTGGAATCTTGTGGTAGAGAGCAAGAAGTCATTTATTGTATGTAACATGTTTTTAAAAACGATGGAGATTTTCTTTCAGAAACTGGTGGGCTGAAAGTAATAACAGCACAAAAGAGTATAAGCTATTCATAGGACATCCTTGGACGTCATGGAAAGTAAGTTAACTTTAAGGAGTTCTGATTTTTGATTTCTGATCTTGTATGGGTTTTTTAAACACAATCATTTTGATTGTGTTTTTTTTTCCCCGCTGTTACATGATGAATACCTTCAAGTCACTGTTTTTAGTGAATTTTGATACATTCTGAGAACAGCAAAAATAAACCATTTAACATGTATAATTAATTCTGTAATGTTACCATTTATGATGTATATGTAGAACTGTGTAGAAGGCATGGAGAAGGTGAGGCTTCTGTAAGTGTCAAAGTTGTTGCATGCAGTGCTGCACTTCTGCGTATTCTTTGATATGCTAGACTACATCTGCACAATGAGATACCTAAGCAAAGGAAACAGAAGTGATGTGATTGTGAAATGAGCAAAATAAATTGCATGTATTTCAATTACATCACCTGTGTTTCCTATCATTACGAATCACATTGTGCAGATCAAGTTTAGGTCTGTCCAGGGAAACATAGGAGGTTTGGACTTTGTTGAACATTGCAGTGGACATGACTCACTTCATTGGTAGACCTTCACATGTATTATGTCTTCTATTCTCTTCAACAACTCGAAATTTCATCTGCAACCCTGAGTAGGCCTCACCTGAAACAAAACTCTGGATAGTAGACATCTTATTGGCATCCTGAAGCAATTATTTTAAATTTTAGTGTCTTGCGACACTTTTCTGAGACAACAGCAATGCAAAAGATGCACCATGTTTTAAGATAGGTCTCACTTCATCTCCATCAAGATAGTGTTACTTTAAAATGTATATCTTTAGGACTGTGTAGCTTCTGTAAGTGTCAAAGTTATTGAAAAACTGTTTGTCCTTCAATCTTTGCCCTTGTCTTTTGTAATTTTTCAATACATGTTTTTATATTTTTCAAATGTTTGTTCTCTCTTTCACAGATTGAAAGTATAAAAATAAAAAGTGAGGAATTTAACGACAATTATAAGGTAAGTATTTTGTACTCTTTTCGTTACATTTCTATCACATTGAACTACTATTAGTTCCACTGCTTCATTTCTTTAATCCTCAGTTTCCTGCCTTTGCTACTTCCCTCATTCCTTTCTCTATTACCTACTTACTCAACTCCTTCCACTTTTTTTCTCAGTCCCTCTCTTCTCATAGTTCCTCACTCTTGTTCACTCACTCCGTCTCTATTACTCTTAGTGTCTTAGACTGATCACTGTATCACTATTTGTTCATAATGCTTTCTCTGTGTAGTTGAAGCACACTAAGGGTCATATTATGAATGCAGCCAATAAAATTATTGCTCTTTTTATTGGCAGAAAACTGGTGCAAAAGCGGCTTTAGCGGCAGTTTTCTGCCGCAAAAGCAGCTTTAGCGACACATTTCTGCCTATAAAAGCTGCAAAACTTTTATTGCCTATGTTGATAATATGCCCCTATGTTATTTACATTAGGGCTATATTGTCCAGTATAACAATCAAAATTGCTCTCCAAAGACACCAGGCAAAGCAGACGCTCCCTCAAACAGATCACCAAGCGCAATTTACCCTACTTACAATCTAGCCTGTTCTCTGTCGAGACTTTAGCAATCTTTAGAGCACAAGATAAGATTTTTTTACATGGAAGAGCCATACGTATTGCAATTCTACTTAAGAAACAAGCATTGGCATAGACAATAGGTCTTGCCTTTGGGACCTTATACGTGTTTAGCCATGCAACAGTTGATGTTGCTGCACCAAGGATATTATGCTGCATAACTAAAGACTTAGAAGGTCCAAAAGTCGATACCTATTGGCTATGCCAATGCTTGTTTTTCTTTCAATTCGTTATCTATTTTGTTTTTCACAATTATACCATCTTCTGTCTGTTCTTTGGTAAATAGATCTATTAAATAGTATCTCTTCTTTACTCCCTATAGCTGTCTTTCTTGAAACATCACTCTCTGTTTACTTTCCTTATACTTACTCTTTTTTTTAAAAAAGTTTTTTTTTTGGTTAGCTCCCGGTACGCGTACCGGGAAGCTAAACCGGAAGCGAACCAAAAGAAATAGAGCTTGCCAGAGTGCTAAACATTCTAGCAATTTTTTTGGAAAGGGAAGGTAGTTCTGAAAAGAACTTTTTTTTTTATATTTTTGTTGTTTTATATTTTTTTTGTATTTTTTGAACATTTTTTGTTTTTTTTTGTATTTTTTGAACGATTTTATATTTTTTTGGGGTTTTTTTGGGGGGGGGGAACAACAAAAAACAGGCGTTGAAAAGGGCTCAACAGGAGCAAAAAAAAATTACTGGGGGCGGTTAGGGCAATTATGATTGTCATAAGCCAGGTTGATGGCATTAATACTCATGTTACCACATGATATCAACGCACCACAGTGCATACAAGTATGTTTCATGTGCCCAAAATTCTCTTGGATGTTTGGCACAGTTTCCCGTGCCTCTGCTGGTGTCAATGATATTGACGATGTTGACCTGGCCACAGGAGTTGCTGTTGGGTTTTGTTCCATATCCCGTATTTCCGCCCGGCTGTAATTAAGTGGATGCTTCCTGGTCATGTGCCGATGCATGGTATAGTTCCCATAGCTATACTTTTTATCAGTCCCTCTTGATAATTTCTCTTTGCAGATGAGGCAGGTCACATACCTCGCATTCACTTTCTTTTGCCCTGGAGGGATTGAATAAAACTGCCAGATGAAACTGGCTTTCCTATGGGAAACCCGGGGCACCTCTTCCAAGAACTGTGGTTCTTCTCTCTCCTCTTCCTCTAGGTCTTCCTCTTCCTCCTCTGTGTTGGTGATCACCTGGGGAGGTGGTCCTCTCTTCCCATGAGGAGGTGGAGGTGGTGGTGGGGGTGCACCAGCTGAAGCAAGTACTGAAGTCATTTCTCAAGTATTAATAAAGGTCTTCCTCTCACAATGATGAAAGTCAGAGTGAGGAAAGAAGGAGGGGTTTTCATCATTTGGAAAAAACAATACTTCTCAACCAATGAAAAGTGTTATTTTTAGGTCACCTGACCTAGCCTTCCATAATTATGAAACTAAAAGTGAAATGAACCAATGAAAAGCTTTATTAACAAGTCACATGACTCTAACTTTCATGTTACGCGCTGCGGAACGCTCCCCGGTTAGCTTCCGGTTCGCTGCGCTTCGCGCCTCGGTCCGCGCCCGGGGACACTTCCGGGTGCGCTAACGCAGTACGTCACAAGACGCATTTCGCGGCAACGCGATACGTCGCGCTTTCGCGCCGCGGATCGCTTCCGGGGAGTTGCGTTTCGCGCCTCGGTCCGCGCCCCGGGGCACTTCCGGGTGCGCTAACGCCGTACGTCATAAGACGCATTACGCGGCAACGCGATACCGTAACTATGTTGATTTGTTACCGGTTCGCGGACCGGATCGCGGAATCGAATTGAGCTAACGGGAAGCTTCCCGGTTCGCGGACCGGGAGCGAAACAAAAAAAATATTAAAAAAAAATTATTAATAAACATATAAAATATATTTTTGGATTTAAAGAAGAATACATTTTACAGCTATAGATATTAGCTTTTAAAAAACCAATGAAATTCACTGAAAAAACCATAGGTTATAGACCATATATAGTTAGGAATTAGCATTTACAAAACCTTGAAAATTCACTGAAAAAACCATAGGTTATAGACCATATATAGTTAGGAATTAGCATTTAAAAAACCTTATTTTACTCACACAAAACCATTGAAATTCCATATATAGTTAGTTGCACTAACTATATATCGCGCACCTGCAATCCACTGCTGATGATGTCACATATTACATCATTCATGACATGGTCAGTGACATCACTGATGACATCACTGATGACATCTCAAATGACATCACTGATGACATCACTGATGACATCTCAAATGACATCACTGATAACATCTCAAATGACATCACAGATGACATCACTGATGACATCTCAAATGACATCACTGATGACATCTCATTTGACATCAATGGTCACATCACTGATGATATCATTCATGTGACAATACAATGCATCTCCTCACACTTTAATATAACCTCTGTTACACCCAGTGTTAAATACAGAATATAATTTTTTAAACCATTGACACACCAATACTAGTTACTACATACGCACTCACTGATTCCTATGTCTACACACACATTCACTCATTCACCCATACAATCATTTATACATACAATCACTCATCATTAGAACACTATCATATGCACTCATACACCTATACAGACACTCACACTCTGCCACTCATCCATGGAGTTACTCACACACCTAGTCAGTCCTGTAAAGAATCAATCACACTTCCATTTTCTAATCTATACAGTTAAACATAGAGTACCTTACATTTTCAAACATATACTAACACATACTTACTCTCTTATACAATCATTGATACAAGTACACATTGATCTGCACAGAGTCACACATCTCCCAGCCAGCCACACACACACTCAGTCTCCCATACAAATACTTGGACAATCAATCAATAACCCATATAGTTACTCATATAGCTACTGATCAACACATGCAGCAGTTTACAGAACCACAGACGTAATGATGCACAAATTAAGACAGTTTAGTCACTAACCCATGCACTCAGTGAGACACATTTAATCACTCACTCATACAGTCAGTCACGCACCTACTAAATCCTTCATCCAGACACTTATACATCTACTCATTCTTCAATATGTAAGACATATTTTAACTTTACAGAAGCATACAGTCACTGGATGTTGTCATCAGTGATGTCATCAGTGATGTCATTTGAGATGTCATCAGTGATGTCATCAGTGATGTCACTGACCATGTCATGAATGATGTAATATGTGACATCATCAGCAGTGGATTGCAGGTGCGCGATATATAGTTAGTGCAACTAACTATATATGGAATTTCAATGGTTTTGTGTGAGTAAAATAAGGTTTTTTAAATGCTAATTCCTAACTATATATGGTCTATAACCTATGGTTTTTTCAGTGAATATATATATATATATATATATATCTTCCAAAGTTCTGCCACAATAAGCACCACACGCACTCGAGGAAGTACAGCAAGTTTGCGTTTATTTCCCAAGTAACGCTACGCGTTTCAGCACAGAAAGTGCCTTGATCACACGTTTAACCAACATCCAGTTAGGGAACATCTTAAGTACAAGCCTGCCGATTTCAAACTTGTGTAACACTTTCTGTGCTGAAACGTGTAGCGTTACTTGGGAAATAAACGCAAACTTGCTGTACTTCCTCGAGTGCGTGTGGTGCTTATTGTGGCAGAACTTTGGAAGTTATTGAAAACTCGGCGTCGGTTTTTGCGAGGGAACACGCCACCTGACAAAGGGAAATGGATCCCGGAGAATAACCCTCTTGTTGTGTATCATATATATATATATATTTTTTTTTTTCATCCAAAGTGCCCCAAAGCAATGGAAGCGCACACGACTTTCAAAAGAAACCATGAGGTTTATTTCCATGGAAAACAAGTCAGCATTCATGTAAATTTCTTTTCCGACGCGTTTCGAAGCTCCTGCTTCTTAATCATGGATAATTAACATGCACTGCGCAGATCGCTCTGACAGCCTGCTCATTTAAATACCCCCAGTGGGCCTCATTGGTTACGTGAGTCTCTCAGTGCAGGCTGGAACTTGAAGTCAAGATCAGAGTTCAGTTTTACCCTTCGTGGGCTCTGCTGGGTGCATGATATTAAAATATATTGTTACCTTCGTAGGCCATGCTGCTGAACAAGTATTATTTATCCGCTTTTGAAGTGCTGTAAAGTGAGTTTAGGCAAAGTTCCAACTCACAGCCTCTCACTCGCAGTGTTGGAGATGGTGCAGCTTCCCACGGCAGGGCTGCCGTGTTAAACATTTTTCATCCAAAGTGCCCCAAAGCAATGGAAGCGCACACGACTTTCAAAAGAAACCATGAGGTTTATTTCCATGGAGCGCACCCGCAATCCACTGCTGATGATGTCACATGTTACATCATTCATGACATGGTCAGTGACATCACTGATGACATCACTGATGACATCTCAAATGACATCACTGATGACATCACTGATGACAACATCCAGTGACTGCGTGTTTCTGTAAAGTTTAAATATGTTTTACATATTGAAGAATGAGTAGATGTAGAAGTGTCTGGATGAAGGATTTAGTAGGTGCGTGACTGACTGTATGAGTGAGTGATTAAATGTGTCTCACTGAATGCATGGGTTAGTGACTAAACTGTCTTAATTTGTGCATCATTATGTCTGTTGTTCTGTAAACTGCTGCATGTGTTGATCAGTAGCTATATGAGTAACTATATGGGTTATTGATTGATTGTCCAAGTATTTGTATGGGAGACTGAGTGTGTGTGTGGCTGGCTGGGAGATGTGTGACTCTGTGCAGATCAATGTGTTCTTGTATCAATGATTGTATAAGAGAGTAAGTATGTGTTAGTATATGTTTGAAAATGTAAGGTACTCTATGTTTAACTGTATAGATTAGAAAATGGAAGTGTGATTGATTCTTTACAGGACTGACTAGGTGTGTGAGTAACTCCATGGATGAGTGGCAGAGTGTGAGTGTCTGTATAGGTGTATGAGTGCATATGATAGTGTTGTAAAGATGAGTGATTGTATGTATGAATGATTGTATGGGTGAATGAGTGAATGTGTGTTTAGACGTAGGAATCAGTGAGTGCGTATGTAGTAACTAGTATGGGTGTGTCAATGGTTTAAAAAAATATATTCTGTATTTAACACTGGGTGTAACAGAGGTTATATTAAAGTGTGAGGAGATGCATTGTATTGTCACATGAATGATATCATCAGTGATGTGACCATTGATGTCAAATGAGATGTCATCAGTGATGTCATTTGAAATGTCATCAGTGATGTCATCAGTGATGTCATTTGAGATGTCATCAGTGATGTCATCAGTGATGTCACGGACCATGTCATGAATGATGTAATATGTGACATCATCAGCAGTGGATTGCGGGTGCGCGATATATAGTTAGTGCAACTAACTATATATGGAATTTCAATGGTTTTGTGTGAGTAAAATAAGGTTTTGTAAATGCTAATTCCTAACTATATATGGTCTATAACCCATGGTTTTTTCAGTGAATTTTCAAGGTTTTGTAAATGCTAATTCCTAACTATATATGGTCTATAACCTATGGTTTTTTCAGTGAATTTCAATGGTTTTTTATTAGCAAATATCAAAAGCTTTAAAATGTCAAGTACGTGGTAGGTAAAAACATTTTCGTGTTTATGCACGCTGATGTGCTTTGAACGCTGCCCCCCCCTCTTTTCTTTTAGGAGTATTCTCTCTTTGCAGATAGTGAAGGGTAGGTAACGCAGGCCTTTGCCCCCGTTGTAATCCGTCGTGCCTGCTTCCCTCTCCATTTGATTGATTGTTATCCAAGCATTTACTGTTTTGGAATTGCTTCTCTTTGGTTCATTCTCTATTTACAAACAAGCACAGAGTCGCAATACTCTGTTTAGTCTTTGCAGATAGTGAAAAATCGTTAGAAAAAACAAAAGGAATCAAGCAAAATCAGTAGGCCACTAATGGGATCTCTTTTTGACCTCGCTAAAATAGAAACATTAGGAACAACCCCTCATGAGAAATATGAAACTAGTGAGAGGAACGGAGCTCGACGCCATGATGGCTGCAAGACCGCTCGGCTCCGCCGCCCACCCCGCCCAAAATAACGACAAACCCTATGCAAATATTATAAATATATACAACACACCAGCAAAGTAACAGGGTAAAACGTTTTATTAAATAACTATTTACATGGCAGCCTGCTGCAACATCGATCCAAATACATGCCGCCGTTCCCGGGATTTCTCCCCGACTACTCTGCGGCCTACGAGATGGAGAGGCCGGGGCGTTGACTAGGCGGGGCCTCCGGCCGCAACCACAGCGCCAACGATCGCTGCTGACGGAGGGGAGCCTTGCCGGTGAGACCACTGATCTGAAGAACCGCTGCCTGCGGTGCCTCCCTGAGCCGCTTGACGGAGGCCCCCGAGGGGCGGTGTGGTGGCGCGGACTCGGAGGGGGCGCTTGGCTCCTTCCCCCTCCCCAAGTCTTGTTGCCCTGGTGTGGCCTGAGATCGCCCCCGACATAGGCGGCCGGCTCCCGGGGTCCGGCGGAACTTTTTGCCTTTTGGTGACTCTTCCATTCTGGACCTTGTCCCACAATCCGTTTGACCTGAAGACACGTCCTGCGGTGCCCTGGTCCGACCATCACATATACCTGTGCCAGGAGACGGCGTGGGGTGCACTGGAAGGGAGAGGCGGCGCGAACGAGCCTCCCCCACCTCCCCAGGTGGAGGTTTCTCAGCTGCACCACAGCGCTTCACTCGGCCAGCTGAATTGCGCCCGCTCTTGCGGCACAGTGCCTCGCTCGGCCACCTGAGTTTCGCCTGCTCTTGCTATTACAGCGTCTCACCCGCCATCCGGCTGAATTGCACCCACTCTTGTGGTACAGTGACAGGCGGCTGCCACGGAGCTCACGAAATGGCGGTCGGCTCCACAGACTTGGGCCTGGCCTGCAAGGATGGCTCTGGGCAACCCTGGAACTCGGACGCTTGACTGCTAGGGCATGGGCCCCATTCCCAAAAGCGTCCCCTCAGCCTTGAAGATTCTACAAGAGTCACCGGGGCCCCCGACTCCCGCAGACTTCCGGTGGGGAGCGACTGCCATGATTGCTCGCGGAATGGCCACGACGTAGCCACGGGGTGCTCTCATGCTGACGCCAGCTTCAGTCTGAAACATCCAGAAACACTGTAGACTACCAATTCGATCAGTTCCGGTGGAGCCCCAACGTGACCCGGTAGAGAAGAACTTGCCCTCCCCTCTTTGACTGATGGTTCTTGTTGCCTGTCCCTTCTGTTGTCATTTAACGGAACTTTTTGGACTGCTGAAAGGGGTTCTGTTCCGACCGCTGGTTGGTGGAGACATTTTGACTATATTCTGGACCTGCCCGGCCTCGCCCAAAATGGCGTCGGTATAAATGAGACTCGCAACTCCTTGAATCGTACTGGTTGCTCAGCCTTGATATCACGAGATATGTATGCAGTTTTGGAGCACATGGCGGGCGGGGACGGGTACTGATTGAACATTTGCACATCCCTATTGATATTAAGTTCTGATGTATTATTCATTACTGTACTATTGAAAGTTTGAATTAACGTTACTCATGGTACTTGCCCGCAAATGTATATCTAGATAATTTCATTGTAACTGGTCCTGTCGTACTTTCATTATAAAATTAACGTCCACCGATTCCGCAACTGTTAGACACCTTAATTCCTGCAACCTAATGGCCCGCCCGTTACGTTTTTCTACAGTGTAAAGGTCCCCTCATCATATACGATTCCAGTTTGCTCCGTGGCCGGCCCACGTGGTTGTAGGCCCGTATTTGTATACTGACATTTTTGCAAAAAAAAAAAGTTTTCGAAGGAAGTATGGAATCAGCGTCATAACAATCGTCTAGGTTGGTAGGATTTTAGAATAATGGCTGTTATTCCCAAACAATAGAAGACAGATAATGCAGACCCTTTGCCTGAATTTTGGATTGATTGAAATTTGTATCCGTCACACCTGCCCTTTTTCCAGAATTGTTAGAAAATGGTCGACCGTAGCTTAAGGTATCTGCCGAATGTAAGGTGTGGTATTTTGTCCCATAAAATAAGACTAATTGAGAAACAAATACATGAAGAGGGAACTCTAATTTAGAGACAAACAAAATGAAACATTTTTTGGCATCATAAGAAGGGGAGGATATGTTACACAGAAAAATAATGCGAAAGGGATAGCCAAGATCTGTTGTATCACACGTTCCTGCAGCTAGTCTGATACATGGTAAGTAGAAGCTTTTTCGTGTTTGCGCGCGCTGACATCCTCTGAATGCTGTATCCCCCCCCTTTCTTTTCTCCTCTGTAGGTTACATCGGAGTTCCGACTGAAGAATGGAGTGGACATGGACCGCACCGTGCTCCATGTAGGGAAAGACATAGACAAGCGCTGTGAGATATTGCATGGAGTGCAGACCATCACTGTGAACGTGAAAAATTGTATGGTGTGACTGAGCGTACATGCCCTGATTGTATGGTATGAATGTGTATGTATTCCATATGCCCGGCCGATAAACGTTCTGTTTGCGCAACTGCCGCGTTAGAAAAAAACATCGTGACGCGTCGCGTAACCGCGACATATCGCGTTGTCGCGTAATGCGTCATATGACGAGGCGCGTTAGCGCACCCGGAAGTGCTCCGGTGCGCGAGGCGCGAAGCGCAGCTTCCCGGAAGCGATCCGGGGCGCGGCGCGGAGCGCGTAACGTAAGCATAACAGGTCATGTGACTTGTTAATAAAACTTTTCATTGGTTCATTTCACTTTTGGGTTCCTAATGATGTAAGGCTAGGTCATGTGACCTAAAAATAACACTTTTCATTGGTTTAGAACTATTTTTTGTCCCAAATGATGAAAATGCCTCCTTGTTTCCTCACTCTGACTTTCATCTTTGTGAGAGGAAGACCTTTTTTCATCACTTAGCAATGGCAAGTGTTGTAGCTTCAGCTGGTGCATCCCCACCACCACCACCTCCTAGGAAGAGAGTACCACCTCCTCAAGTGGTAGTGGAGCAAGAGGTGCCCCCCCCCCCACCTTCTTGTTGCCTGATTCGGCCAGCTCAATCGATCGAGCATGAGACTCTGTTGTGATCTGAAGAACCGCTGCCTGCGGTGCCTCCCAGAACTGCTCGACGGAGGCCCCCGAGGGGCGGTGTGGTGGCGCGGACTGGGAGGGGGCGCTTGGCTCCTGCCCCCTCCCCAAGTCTCGCTCGGCCAGCTGAGTTGCGCCCACTCTTGCGGCCTACGACATGGAGAGGCCGGGGCGTTGACTAGGCGGGGCCTCCGGCCGCAACCACAGCGCCAACGATCGCTGCTGACGGAGGGGAGCCTTGCCGGTGGGAGCCACTGATCTGAAGAACCGCTGCCTGCGGTGCCTCCCTGAACCGCTTGACGGAGGCCCCCGAGGGGCGGTGTGGTGGCGCGGACTGGGAGGGGGCGCTTGGATCCTGCCCCCTCCCCAAGTCTCGCTCGGCCAGCTGAGTTGCGCCCGCTCTTGCGGCACAGTGCCTCACTCAGCCGGTTGAGTTTCGCCTGCTCTTGCGGCTACAGCGTCTCACCCGCCATCCAGCTGAGTTGCGCCCACTCTTGCGGCCTACGACATGGAGAGGCCGGGGCGTTGACTAGGTGGGGCCTCCGGCCGCAACCACAGCGCCAACGATCGCTGCTGACTGAGGGGAGCCTTGCCGGTGAGAGCCACTGATCTGAAGAACCGCTGCCTGCGGTGCCTCCCTGAACCGCTTGACGGAGGCCCCCGAGGGGCGGTGTGGTGGCGCGGACTGGGAGGGGGCGCTTGGCTCCTGCCCCCTCCCCAAGTCTCGCTCGGCCAGCTGAGTTCCGCCCGCTCTTGCGGCACAGTGCCTCACTCGGCCGGTTGAGTTTCGCCTACTCTTGCGGCTACAGCGTCTCACCCGCCATCCAGCTGAGTTGCGCCCACTCTTGCGGCCTACGACATGGAGAGGCCGGGGCGTTGACTAGGCGGGGCCTCCGGCCGCAACCACAGCGCCAACGATCGCTGCTGACTGAGGGGAGCCTTGCCGGTGGGAGCCACTGATCTGAAGAACCGCTGCCTGCGGTGCCTCCCTGAACCGCTTGACGGAGGCCCCCGAGGGGCGGTGTGGTGGCGCGGACTGGGAGGGGGCGCTTGGCTCCTGCCCCCTCCCCAAGTCTTGTTGCCCTGGTGTGGCCTGAGATCGCCCCCGACATAGGCGGCCGGCTCCCGGGGTCCGGCGGAACTTTTTGCCTTTTGGTGACTCTTCATTCTGGACCTTGTCCCACAATCCGTTTGACCTGAAGACACGTCTTGCGGTGCCCTCGCAATGCGGCCTGGTCCCTGAATGTGTGCAGGGGGACGGTATTGATTGGATCAAGATGGCGGCTTCACACAAAGCTGACTCAAGTGTTGCTGCTGATGCGATGCAGACAAAAACTGGTTTTCAGTTTGTACATTCTTCTACTCTGGACCTGCCTGGCCTCGACCAAAATGGCGCCAGTATGGGAGCGAATTGCAACTCCTTATGACGTTCTAGTTACTTAGCCTTGACGTTATGGGGGATGTATGCGGTCTTTGTGCACATGGCGGGCGGGGAAGGGTACTGACTGGGAATACGGACAACCCTATTGATGTCGATTTTTCATTATTGATTATTGTATTAATAAAGCTTCGAAGTAATGTTACCCATGATACTCGCCCATGGTGTGCGTATGGACGATTTTATTGTAACTGATCCTGTTATACTTTCAATTAAAAAATCAACCTTCACTGATTCTGCAACCGTTTGTCACGTTTAGTTTTTTCAATTAAATGGCTCGCTTGTTACATACTCCTATACCCCTGGCTTTTGACCCTTTCCTACGCGCGGTCTGTACTACCGCCCTCGGGCGATCTACGTAATGAACAGACTACCATTGCCGAAACACAAGGGAATGCATCTCAGAGAGCTAAGTCATCAAGTACGTGGTAGATAAAAACATTTTCGTGTTTATGCACGCTGATGTGCTTTGAACGCTGCCCCCCCCCCCCCTCATCATTTAGATTACCACCGCCCATTGCACAAAAGCGTACCGGGCGCTCCCCACGCAAAAAAAACAATATTTTTTTTTTTTGCCCCGCGGGGCCCTTTTAAAGCCTCCACATCAAACCTAGGGGGTCAGGGAGGATCTACTATGCCCCCTTATGGTCATTTCCCCCTTTGTTTTGGCCTCCTCTTGTCTCTCGATCCTACCGAGGGACAAGATGGCGGCCGCTCCGGACTGTTTAGAATGTTGACAGACACCGGAGAGCCAATCAGCTTCGCTTCGCAAAGTTCCGTTACGCGTCAAGTACGCGAACCGGAGCGCTACCCGGAGCGCTGTTACAGATATATATATTTTTTTGAACGTTAATTTATCAAAATCCACTGGAGCACATATATTGAGACCTAGCAAAGGCACATCGGGCTAAAAGTCCCTACAATTTTGCCAAGTTTCGTGCAATCCATTCAGCCGTTAGAGCTAAAAGTGAGGCCAACCGCCCTATGGAAATTAACATGGGAAAAACGCGTTTTGGGACCCCCCTTTTTTCTCGGCCCCCCCTTAACGAAATTTTCAGGGGCTGCTCAGAAACAAAATGTTCCATTTTCCTGAAAATTTCAGCCAATTCCGTCCACAAACGCCAAAGTTATTAGACATAGAATTTTCAAAAATCCCATAGAGAAAAAATCCTAACTATATATACCTACTGGCGACCGCCAGTAGGTAATATTTATATATACACACACATACATACACATATACATACATACACACACATACATACATATATACATACACACATATACATACATATCTACATACACACATATATACATACATATCTACATACACATATATACATACATATATACATACACACATATATATACATACATACATACACATATATATACATACATATATACATACACACATATATATACATACATATATGCATACACACATATATATACATACATATATGCATACACACATATATACATACATATATACATACACACATATATACTCGCAAAGTGGAAGGAGTTACAGGGACAGCTTCGGCATCTGTTTTTCGTCCAAGGTATTGGAATCTCCAACCCACCATATCCCTTTCCAGAAACAGCTGCTGTAAATCACAGTCTGTGACTGCACGGAGGAGTTTCAGGACATTGTTTCTGCCATTTCCAAGCTCAGAAGGGAAAGGGACTGTTACGGTTGAGGCGTACTGGGGGCTAGAGGTGAGAAAACTTTCTTTCGGGGATTGCGCTTTCCAGAGCACAATTACCCCGTTCTTAAATAAATACAGGACCCAAGCTAGGATATATGCACCGGATTTGTGTCATGTTCCCAGTTTGCGGTGAGAAGAGCATTCTGGGCACTGTAGTTTGCCGACGCAGCTACAGGGGGCTGTACTGACTTAAACCGGTGCACCTGGATTGTCCATTGTGACAGAACGAGGGGAGGTATTTAAAAGTGCCCTGGCGTGAAAAGCAATATCGAAGCAGGCATCTGAGGAAGACAGTATGTTGAAACGCGTCATGCCATTGCTATATTGAATTAAAGCCCTCACCTGAAAAATCCCCGCTGTGTCTCTTCAGCTCTATTTTAAATTTCTTGGAACTTTGTGGCATATATACATACATATATACATACACACATATATACACACATACACATATATATATATATATATATATACAGACACACATATATATACAGACACACATATATATACATATATATACATATACATATACATATATACATATACATATATACATATACATATATACATATACATATACATATATACATATACATATATACATATACATATACATATATATATATATATATATATATATATATATATATATATATATATATATATATCCTTGTACTAGTCTCACCCACAGGAATTCAATCTCCACAGAGACGAAGCGTACCCAATGTCGTGCTGAAATATTTTATTGTATTTTTACACCCAGCACCTCCGCCATGACGCGTTTCGGTCCTACTCGGACCTTGATCACATGACAAGTTACATGGGGAAGCTCACATTATTTAAAGTGACAGTGCAATGTTTGTGCAATAAACATGGACAACAGACTGAAATGCCTGCCACATCTCAATTATACCTGCAAAATACGATATGTTAAGTACGATATGTCAAGTGTGCAAATGTCTGCTAATGCTTTGTGCAAATACATCAATAAATATTTATAATAAATATTTAAGATCAAACTAGGTGTGATTTAAAAGCCATAAAAGGGATAATCTAAAATTATAAACACGATTAATTAAAATCTGTGCAAGAAGTTCCGAATTGGCAAAATCACAACATATTTCAAAAGCATCATATTTCCACGCATCAAAAAAAAGCAGGATCAAACACATCAGTGGCAGGACTACGTACTTAATAAAGCCCCATTGGGCAATGCAGGAATTGTCCAAGATAAAGTGCAAAGTGTTATTGTATTATGTGTACCAACCCTAAAAATTTGTAAAAAATAGTGAATAAAAACTATAATTCATATTCAGCAAACGGCAAATATAAATTCATTGATGACAAACAATCGAAGATATTTACATTTAGCAACAGAATATTATCATAAAAACGTAAAAAATCTTCGGTGGAGTTCAATCCATTAGGAATTTTTGTGTCATCTCAAGTATATACTTTGTTTCTAACTGTCTCAGCTTTGCATTTCTATCTCCTCCTCGTCTTAACGGGGGAATACAATCCACCACATAGTATCTTAGCTCATCTGGATTCTTGGCATGCATAGCCTCAAAATGTCGAGCCACTGGGTACGAATCGTCACCATTTTTGATTGCACGTAAGTGCTGAAGTATCCTTTTGTGGCATTGGGGTTTTGTGCTCCCCACATATTTTAAACCACAAGGGCACTCCAGCACGTATACGGCAAATTCTGTTCGGCATGTCAGTTTCTTATCTATTTTGATAGGCTTGTTCTTAAAGGGGCTATGATATTCAGTCTTGTTTACACCCTGTTTGCATGCCTTGCATGTGGCGCATTTAATGAACCCTTTGCTTCCCAAGATCCAAAAGTCACTGGTTTTTATCTCTGGACTACTAGTGACCAGTGTATTGCTCATAGCACTAGCCTTTCTGAATGTCAGGTTGGGAGAGCGTGTAAGTTTCTCCCCTAGAGTGGGATCATTCCTAATAAGAGGCCAATTTTTAGTGATGATTCTTCTGATCGCAAGATGTTGATCACTGTATGTCAATATCAGCCTCAACGGATCCTCACTAGGGATTTTCCTGACTGCACTTCTGGTCACCAATGCCTGAGATCTACCCTGTGTGTTAGCTCTATTGGTGGCTTTATCAATAATTTTTGGACTGTATCCTCTCTCAATGAATCTAGAGCGACATTCCCTCTGTGCTCTGATACAGTCAGTGTCAAGGCTGCAAATCCTTCTGATTCGCAGCATCTCCCCATAGACGAAGGCACAAGGAAGCAGAATATATATATATATATATATATTACCTACTGGCGGTCGCCAGTAGGTATATATAGTTAGGATTTTTTCTCTATGGGATTTTTGAAAATTCTATGTCTAATAACTTTGGCGTTTGTGGACGGAATTGGCTGAAATTTTCAGGAAAATGGAACATTTTGTTTCTGAGCAGCCCTTGAAAATTTGGGGGGTGTTCGTCAAGGGGGGGCTGAGAAAAAAGGGGGGTCCCAAAACGTGTTTTTAACATTGAGTTTTCCATAGGGCGGTTGGCCTCACTTTTAGCCTGAACGGCTGAATGGATTTGCATGAAACTTGGCAAAATTGTAGGGACTGGTAGCCCGATGTGCCTTTTGTAGGTCTCAATATATGTGCTACAGTGGATTTTGAGAAATTAACGTTTAAAAAAAGATATATATCTGTAACAGCGGACCGGGCAGCGCTCCAGGACGCGTACTTTTCGCGCAACGGAGCTTTGTGAAGCAAAGCTGATTGGTTCTCCGGCGTCTGTCAACATTCCAAACAGTCTGTAGCGGCCGCCATCTTGTCTCTCGGTAGGATCGAGAGACAAGAGGAGGCCAAAGCGAAGGGGCAAATGACCATAAGGGGGAATAGTAGATCCTCGCTGACCCCGTAGGTTTGATGTGGAGGTTTTAAAAGTGCCCCGCGGGGCAAAAAAAATAATAATAATAATAATAAAACGGCTGAATGGATTTGCACGAAACTTGGCAAAATTGTAGGGATTGGTAGCCCGATGTGCCTTTGCTAGGTCTCAATATATGTGCTTCAGTGGATTTTGAGAAATTAACGTTCAAAAAAAGATATATATCTGTAACAGCGCACCGCTTCGCGTACTTTTCGCGTTACGGAGCTTTGCGAAGCGAAGCTGATTGGCTCTCCGGTGTCTGTAAACATTCCAAACAGTACGTAGCGGCCGCCATCTTGTCTCTCGGTAGGATCGAGAGACAAGAGGAGGCCAAAGCGAAGGGGCAAATGACCATAAGGGGGCATAGTAGATCCTCGCTGACCTCCTAAGTTTGATGTGGAGGTTTTAAAAGGGCCCCGCGGGGCAAAAAAAAAAAATAATAATAATAATCGAACGGCTGAATGGATTTGCACGAAACTTGGTAAAATATTAGGGACTGGTAGCCCGATGTGCCTTTGCTAGGTCTCAATATATGTGCTCCAGTGGATTTTGAGAAATTAACGTTCAAAAACAAGATATATATCTGTAACAGCGCTCCGCTTCGCGGAGATAAAATTATATCTGTATTACCTAGCTGTTGCTAACACCAGTTAGCGACGGCTAGTAGGAGATAGCGACCATCTTGGGCCCCACTTTGCATGTGAGTGATGTTTATCACTAATGACATGCAAAGTGGGCATGCCAAGATGTTAGCGACTGGAAACAGTCGCTAACATCGCTATCTCCTATTATCAACTTTTGGAAATATTCGCGATAAGCGCGAATATCTCCAAAAAGTAACAGCTGCCCTGAGCAGTTCTTAGCCATGTTATCCAATGGGAGGTGGATAACATGGCTAAGAGCATTAGCTCGGTAATGCATGAATATCGCGGAGTTTTCAGCGATATTAATGCATTGCGGTCGTTTTTTATCGTATTTGCGATAAACCTTGATAATAGCAAGGTTTATCTGCGATAATTTCTGACGGTAAAAAAATCTTTGCAATGCATCGTTAGGGATAAATATCGTTTAACTTTGGTAATATGCCCCAACGTCTGTTAACGTTCGATTCGAAGGAAATCAGGAAGTGTTGAAAAACATTGTCTGCGCCATCTTGTCTTTTTTCAAATGCCACACTTTTGTCGTGCACGGCAGCCATTTTAGATGCCTTGACCAGACCCACTCTGTGCACGCTGTCGATCCTTAGCATGGCTCCCCACCCTCGCAAGCATCTCACCCAGGCAGTGGTCACCCCCGCTGTCTGTGTTATGCATGGGTAATAAACCTCCCCCCATCTGCGCTGCTCTTCCCTGAGAATCACACCCTGTGCCCGCCCGACACCTCCCTTTCGCCCTATTCACTACCGCACCCTCTGACACTCCTTTTCCTCTGTGTCCGATTGTCCAGGCCGGTCCTAGGCTATCAGCTAGCCCTGCAGATGTAGTTTATGGCCACAGCTGTAAAGAATCACCCCTCTTCAAAGGAGTTATAGTAGATCAAGGTCCACACTCGATGAGATCCGTCACAGCAGAAGCGTTGCTATTATCTGAAAACCATCCTGTATTGTGATTGGGGAGGGGACCGAGCGTGAAGCGGAAGATTCCAGGGATGACTCTTTGTACATCAAAGTTTTTACAATTATGTGTCACATTAAAAATATATAGCACTCCGACAAAGTAGTAAGATTATAAAACTTTAATAATTTATAAATATATACAAGAAAACAAAAATAGTAATAACATATAAACATTTTTAGGGAAAAACAACGAAGTAGCGGTCGGCTGTGCGAATAGTCCCAACGCAGCACAACGTCCAGATTTCTGGCGTGGGGCGTCGCGGGGGGTGGGTCATCAGTAGCAAACTGTTGTGCGAATAGTTCCAAGGCAGCAGAACGCGCCGAAATCTAGATGACACGAAAGTGATGTCTAGTAAGTTGCCACCCAGCAAATAACGGCGTGGGGCGTCGCGGGGGGTGGGTCATCAGTAGCAAACTGTTGTGCGAATAGTTCCAAGGCAGCAGAACGATGGCACCAAGGTGATGTCCAGTAAGTTGCCGCACTGGTTTTGGTATCCTACAATGCTGCTCCGAATAACGGCGTGGGGCGCCCCGGGGGAGGCGGCGTGAACGGGCCTCTCCAGGTGGAGTCTCATCTGTTGTAGTGGGGCGCCCCTTTACCGTTTCAGTTGCCATTCCGTCCGTTTTTGGTCCACTGTGTCAAAAGCCGCAATTCAGCGGAGTTGCGCCCACTCTTGCGGTGCAGCGATAGGCGGCTGTCACAGGACTCTCAAAATGGCGGCAGGCTCTTTCCTTTTTGGGCCTGGTGCACTGAAATGGCCCTGGGACACCTTGGAAATCGGACGCTTGTCTGCTAGGTCTTGGACCCCATTCTCGAAAGCGTCCCCTCCGCCTTGAGAATTCATCAAAAGTTTTGGGGGCCCCGACTCCTGCAGGCTTCTGGTGGGGAGCGGCTGCCATGATTGCTCGCGGAATGACCACGACGGAGCTACGAGATGGTGGTGCTCTCATGCTGACGCCAGTTTAGTCTGAAACATCCAGAAACAAGGTGGGGCTTTCATCGTTTGGGGAAAAAAAAAAGTTTTCATCCAATGAAAAGTGTTGTTTTTAGGTCATATGATCAAGCCTTCCATCATTAGGAAACCAAAAGTAAAATGAACCAATGAAAAGTTTTATAAACAAGTCACATGACCTGTTATGCGGCATAGGGTATAAAATGCGGAGAAAATATGTTGGCACGTCAGGCGGCGTCAGTAGCGGACCGATGTGCGAATAGGCCGAAGGCAATACAACGCGCCAAGATCCGGATGGCACCGAGGTGGTGTCCAGCAAGTTGCAGCACTGGTGTGGCCATCCTACAATGCTGAAAGTCGGCGTGGGGCGCCCCGTTGGCCTGTGAGTTTGCGTCAGTAGCGGACCGATGTGCGAATAGGCCGAAGGCAGCACAACGCGCCAAGATCCGGATGGCACCGAGGTGGTGTCTAGTAAGTTGTCGCACTTCTGTGGCCATCCTACAATGTTGAAAGTCGGCGTGGGGCGCCCCGTTGGCCTGTGAGATGGCGTCAGTAGCGGACTGATGTGCGAATGGGGCCAAAGGCAGCGCAACAATATTTTCTGACTGACACCACAAGGCGCTGAGATGCCAAGATCCGGATGGCACCGAGGTGATGTCTAAGTTGCGGACTGATGTGCGAATGGGGCCATAGGCAGCGTAACAATATTTTTTGTATGGAAGATACCACTAGGCGTTGAGATGCCAAGATTCGGATGGCACCGAGGTGATGTCTAGCAAGTTGCTGTACTGGTGTGGTCATCCTACAATGCTGAAACTCGGCGTGGGTCGCCCCATTAGCCTGTGAGATGGCGTCAGTAGTGGACCGATGTGCGAATAGGCCGAAGGCAGCACAACGCGCCAAGATCCGGATGTCACCGTGGTGGTTTCATAGTTGAGAGGCACTTCATCTGCAGTGGGGCGCCGAGATCCGGATGGCACCGAGGTGATGTCTAGCAAGTTGCTGTACTGGTGTGGTCATTCTACAATGCTGAAAGTCGGCGTGGGGCGCCCCATTAGCCTGTGAGATGGCGTCAGTAGCGGACTGATGTGCGAATGGGGCCAAAGGCAGCGCAACAATATTTTCTGAAGAGAAGACACCAAAAGGTGCTGACATTCCAAGATCCGGATGGCACCGAGGTGGTGTCTAGCAAGCTATGCAGTTGAGTTGTGTGCGCACTTGCGGAGAATAGGTCGAAGGCAGCATAACAATGTTTTCTGAATAGAAGACACCACAAGGCGTTGAGATTCGGTTACCACCGAGGTGATGTCTAGCAAGTTGCCGCACTGGTGTGGCCATCCTACAATACTGCTCCGAATAACGGCGTGGGGTGCCCGAAGGGGGGGGGAGCCGGCGTGAATGGGCCTTCCTAGGTGGAGGCTCGTCTGCTGTAGTGGGGCGCCCCTTTACCGTTTCAGTTGCCATTCAGCTGAGTTTTGGCTGCTCTTGATGCTACAGCGACAGGCGGCTGCAAGAGGACTCTCAAAACGGCGGCCTGTTCTTTGGATTTGGGCCTGGTCCACTAAAATGGCCCTGGGACACCTTAGAACTCGGACGCTCGATTTTTTTTTCCTTTCCTGTACATGCAAAAAAAGGTAAATGCCCGGTACGTTACACGCTTCATCTGCCACGATGAACTCTCCAGAGGAACCGAAAAAAAATATAGTTGTGGTAACTATAACATGCATCGTCATATGGAGAGGTGGCACCAATTAATTATAGTGCTGCATAAAAGAGAGATTTGGAGGAGAACCCCTGACCTGCGAGTACATTCATCAAAGAAGTGGCACTGAGAGCTTCAGAGGCAAGGGAAACGGTCCCAAATATTTAGAAGAACTTTGGAAAGATTAAAATGACATGTTTAGATTGTGGCAAATTAATTTCATGTGGACAGATGAGTGTTACTCTAATAAATACAGCATATGAACATCATCATAGTCGATGGTTGGTAGAGACATTTTGACTATATCCTGGACCTGCCCGTCCTCGCCCAAAATGGCGCCGGAATAAATGGGACTCGTAACTCCTTGTTGTGTACTGGTTGCAGAACCTTGAAATCACGAGATACGTATGCAGTTTTGAAGCACATGGCGGGCGGGGACGAGAATTGATTGAATATTTCGACATCCCTATTGATATTAAGTTCTGATGTGTTATTGATTACTGTACTGTTGAAAGTTCGAATTAACGTCACCCATGGTACTTGCCCGCAAATGTATATCTAGATAATTTTATTGTAACTGGCCCTGTCGTATTTTAATTATAAAATGTACGTCCACCGATTCCGTAACTGTTAGACACCTTAGTTCTTGCAACCTAATGGCCCGCCCGTTACGTTCCTCTACAGTGTAAATGTCTATTCATCATATACGATTACAGTTTGCTCTGTGGCAGGCCCACGTGGTTATAGGCAAGTATTTGTATAATGAAATTTTCACAATAAAAGGTTTTTAAAAGAAAACATGGTAGTAGTATATACATTGGTAAAGTTTTTAATAATAGTCACTGTTTTAGAATCATTAAAAGGCAAGTGAAATAAAGCAGAGCAATTACATGAAGGGTAAAAGGTATAATACGAAGGAACGCAGTAAAGATAAATGGTCAAGGGCTGTTGTGTTTTCTATTCCTGCAACATAAAGTGATCGATAAGAATCTCATATTCAGGCGTATCGGCGACTAAGACAGCAGGTAGACCCTCTTTTGCTCAACGGCTCCGTCATGGGACGAAGAAACGCTCTTTTTCTCGAAAAAAGAATATATTTTACTTGCAGGACAGTTGTAAAATTTCCGGGAAAGTACATTAGCCTGGAACATTATAACATATATTTAAGAAAAAATAATGTTCGGAAGTAATGAAAAGCGTAATTTTTAGGTCATATGACCAAGCCTTTCATCATTACAATAAGAAAAGTAAAATGAACCAATGAAAAGTTTTATTAACAAGTCACATGACTTGTTATGCTTACGTTACGCGCTGCGCGCCCCGGATGACTTCCGGATGCGCTAACGCGGCGCGTCATATGACGCATTACGCGACAACGCAGGTACAGAATATAGTCAAAATGTCTCCACCAACCAGCGGTCGGAACACAACCCCTTTCAGCAGGCTAAATAGTTCTGTTAAATGACAACAGAAGGGACAGGCAACAAGAACCATCAGTCAAAGAGGGGAGGGCTAGTTCTTCTCTACCGGGTTACATTGGGGCGCTACCGGAACTGATCGAATTGGTAGTCTACAGTGTTTCTGGATGTTTCAGACTGAAGCTGGGGTTAGCATGAGAGCAGCACCATTTTGTAGCTCCGTCGTGGTCATTCCGCAACCAATCATGCCAGCCGTTCTTTATCGTTATTTTGGGCGGGGTGGGTGGCGGAGCCGAGCTGTTTTGCAGCCATCATTGTGTGGAGTTCAGTTCATCTCACTAGTTTTGTATTTGTCATGAGGGGTTGTTCCTAATGTTTCTATTTTAGCGAGGTCAAAAAGAGATCCCATTAGTGGCCTACTGATTTTGCTCGATTCCTTTTCTTTTTTTTTTACACGATTTTTCGTTATCTGCAAAGACTAAACAGAGTATTGCGACTCTGTGTTTGTTTGTAAATAGAGAATGAACCAAAGAGAACTAATTCTAAAACAGTAAATACTTGGATAACAATCAATCAAATGGAGAGAGAAGCAGGCACGACGGATTACAACGGGGGCAAAGGCCTGCGTTAACTACCTTTCACTATCTGCAAAGAGAGAGTACTCCTAATAGAAATGAGGGGGGGGGCACCATTCAAAGCAGATCAGTGTGCATAAACGCGAAAATGTTTTCACTTACCACGTACTTGACATTCGACAGCTTATGATATTTGCTATTAAAAAACCATTGAAATTCACTGAAAAAACCATAGGTTATAGACCATATATAGTTAGGAATTAGCATTTACAAAACCTTGAAAATTCACTGAAAAAACCATAGGTTATAGACCATATATAGTTAGGAATTAGCATTTAAAAAACCTTATTTTACTCACACAAAACCATTGAAATTCCATATATAGTTAGTTGCACTAACTATATATCGCGCACCCGCAATCCACTGCTGATCATGTCACATATTACATCATTCATGACATGGTCAGTGACATCACTGATGACATCTCAAATGACATCATTCTTGTGCTAGTACGATAAACCTCTTCAGACTCTAATATAACCTTAGATACACTCAGTGTATACAGACACTCACACACTGCCACTCATCCATGGAGTTACTCACACACCCAGTCAGTCATGCAAAGAAACAATCTCACCTCCATTTCTTCAACTATACAGTTAAACACACCTTACTTATTGAAACATATACTAACACATATTTACTCTTATACAATCCCTGATACAAGTTCACAATGATCGATACAACCACTCACTCATTCAGTGGCTCTCATGCACAGTTATTTATATATTGCAACTCTCACATGTACTGTGTTTTACATATGTACTTACTATGACATGTAGCATTGAGATATCCATTCACTCATGCACACAGTCAACTGCCTATGTAGCTGTTTCCACATGCACTCTTGAACTCATACACCTAGTGAATAAACTGCTCACACATCTATGCATAGAGTCACACACCTTCCAGCCACCCCCACACAAACTCAATCTCCCATATAAATACTTGGGCAACCAATTAATAACACATATAGCCTCTCGTATAGCTAATGATCAACACATGCAGCAGTTTACAGAACAACAGACATAATGATGCACAAATTAAGACAGTTTAGTCACTAACCCATGCATTCAGTGAGACACATTTAATCACTCACTCATACAGTCAGTCACGCACCTACTAAATCCTTCATCCAGACACTTATACATCCACTCATTCTTCAATATGTAAGACATATTTTAACTTTACAGAAACATACAGTCACTGGATGTTGTCATCAGTGATGTCATCAGTGATGTCATTTGAGATGTCATCAGTGATGTCATCAGTGATGTCATCAGTGATGTCACTGACCATGTCATGAATGATGTAATATGTGACATGATCAGCAGTGGATTGCGGGTGCGCGATATATAGTTAGTGCAACTAACTATATATGGAATTTCAATGGTTTTGTGTGAGTAAAATAAGGTTTTTTAAATGCTAATTCCTAACTATATATGGTCTATAACCTATGGTTTTTTCAGTGAATATATATATATATATATATATATATATATATATATATATATATCCTACTGGCGGTCGCCAGTAGGTAGTTATAGTTAGGACCTAGTTTCCATAGGAAATCCACAACATTCTATTTGGAATAACTTTGGCGTCGATTGGGGAATTTGAGTGTAATTTTCCAAAATCTTGGCACGTTACGTCCTGCTCCTTCCCTGAAAGTCTCGGGGGGATTTGTCAAGCGGGGCCGAGAAAAAAGGAGGGTCCCAAAACGTGTTTTCCCCATGCAATTTTCCATAGGATGATTAGACACGGCTACAGCCCGAACAGCTGAGCGGAAGTACAAGAAATTTGGCAAAATGGTAGAGTCTGATTCGCAGATCGCCCTTTTGTTTAAATGGTGTAAATCCCTCCAGTAGTTTTTGAGAAAATCGAATTTGAAAAATATATATATCTATGGGCATTGCACCGTGCGTGCACTGTAAGCTTACTGTACTCTGTACCTTCCCGAGTAAGAGCTACATGCTGATTGGCTGCCATTGTCTGTCAACACTCCAAAACAGAAATTGTTGGCAGCCATCTTGTACCTCGGTAGACTGAGGCACAGGAAAGCAGAAAAACAAACGTGTAGAACTCAAAAAGGGGGCAGGGTAGAAGCACCCTGACCCCCTAGGCCTGATTTTTTTAAATCGCGGGGTGCGCGCACCGGACGCGTGCGGGGTGCGCGCACCCCGCGATTTAAAAAAAAAAAATAGAATTTTTGGGGCCTGGGGGGGTCCTTGTGGGAGCCCCTGAGCAGGCCTAGGGGGTCAGGGTGCTTCTACCCTGCCCCCTTTGCGTGTTTTGCAAATTTGTTTCACTGCTTTCTTGTGCCTTGGTTCTACCGAGGCACAAGATGGCTGCCAACACTTCCTGGTTTGGAGTGTTGACAGACAGTGGCAGCCATCAGCATGCCCTTCACAGGAAAGCAGCATGCTCATTGGCTGTCAACACTTTTAACCAGGAAGTGTTGGCATTCATCTTGTGCTAGGTAGACCGAGGCACAAGAAAGCAGAAAAACAAATGTGTAGAAAAAAAAGGGGGCAGGGTAGAAGCACCCTGACCCCCTAGGCCTGCTCAGGGGGTCCCACAAGGACCACCAAGGCCAAAAATGTTTTTTTTTTAAAAACCCGGTATGTTTATTTAAAAATTACCCCCAAGGGGGACCAAATCGCGGGGGCATAGTGATAAAGAAGTGTGGGGGTGCCCAATCCCCCCCACACTGCCCTGGCGACCGCCGCCCTCCGGGGCAAAGCAAAGCAGCCCCCTGGTGCATACTGGAGGCTCCTGGTGGGTTAGTTGCCCCCCAGGGACCCCAGTATGCAAGGGGAATTAGTTCCCCCTCTGCAAACACGCCCGGGGGCTGCGTTGCAGAGAGGTGTAAAAAAGGGTGTGGCCTCATTACACCTCTCTGCAATGCAGCCCAATGGCTTATACTGGAGGCTCCTGGTGGGCTAGTTGCCCCCCAGGGACCCCCAGTATGCAAGGGGAATTAGTTCCTCCTCTGCAAACGCGCCAGGGGTTGCGCTGCAGAGTGTTGTAAAAAGGGGGCGTGCCCTCTGAACACCTGCCTGCAAAATTGTAGTAAATCAGTATAAAAAAATAATTCATACATTTAAAAATTGTCATTTAAAAAACCTTCCAAATTTAATTTAAAAAACCATAGGTTTCAGGCCTGATATAGTTAGGAATTAGCATTTAAAAAACCATTGAAATTCACTAAAAAAAAACATAGGTTTCTGGCCTTATATAGTTAGGAATTAGCATTAAAAAAAACTTTGAAATTCATTGAAAAATCCATAGGTTTCACACACGTTATAGTTAGGAATTAGCATTTAAAACACCTTGCAAATTCGCTGAAAAAAACATAGGTTTAACACACGTTATAGTTAGGAATTAGCATTGAAAAAACATTACAAATTCACTGAAAAAACCATAGGTTTCACACCAGTTATAGTTAGCTGGACATTTCACTCATACAAAACCATTGAAATTCCCCCGTTATAGTTAGTTGTACTCACTATAACTCGCGCGCGCAATCCACTGCTGATGACGTCACGTATAACATCACTCATGACATGGTCAGAGACATCACTCATGACATCACTGATGACATCTCAAATGACATCACTGATGACATCATCCCTCTGAAAGAGTAGCAGACCTCCTCTCACCCTAATATTATCTTTGATACACACATTCAAAAATGGAAACTACAATTTTCAAACAAAATGGAGATACCAATACCAATTACAACAACCTATTAGGTAATTCCAACATCTACATACACATCCACTCATTCAAAAACAGTCCTATATAGTCACTTATACATGTACTCACTCATCATATGTACTCATAAACCTATACATCCTGTTACACACTAATACTCCATATAGTTACTCACTCACATATTCACACATGCAAATAAACTATCAAAAATCCATTTACTTGATTATACTGCTGTATACACACCACTACACTTACTTCTACAGAAACGTACACATATTTACTCTCTTAAACAATCAATTATAAAAACACATACTTATTTATACAGGTACTCTTCCAAATTCTCACTCGCACATATACTCAATTATATACATCAATACTCACATATACTAGTTTAAAACATATGTAGTTACACATGAATATACTATTGAGACAATCATTCACTCACTAACCCACCCATACATACAATCATCCACCCATACAGTCTTGCACACATGCTGTCTTCAAAACACATACAGTGAGTCACTCATTCATGCATCTGTGCGCTAAGTAATATCCCCCACCGAACCATACAGACACTCATACTGATACTCAAAAAACAACTTACAACCCATATACACACTCATGTAGCTACTCACCAACCCATGCAGCCACTTATACAGAAAGTGAGACACAGATACATATATTTAAAAACTTAAAACATTACTCGCTAATACATGTATTCACTAAGATACACTTAATAAGTCAGTTAACCCATCATTTTTACAAAAATATCCATTTAGACACTTATTTACCCATTTATTCTTCCATCGACCTTTAGATATACATATATAAAAATATTTATTTTTCAGAAAGACACATTCACTGGATGATGTCATTTGAGATGTCATCAGTGATGTCATGAGTGATGTCACTGACCATGTCATGAGTGATGTAATATGTGACATCATCAGCAGTGGATTGCGGGCGCGCAAATTATAGTGAGTACAACTGACTATAACGGGGAAATTTCAATGGTTTTGTATGAGTGAAATGTCCAGCTAACTAGAACGTATATATATATATATACACGCATATATATATATATACACGTATATATACATATATATACACATATATATATCAACCCTGAGGTCAACTTGCAATCTCCAGTACCTCGGCTATCCAACAAAAGACCAACGAATCCCAAATAGTGGCAAAAGGATTTCTTTATTCCAGAAAGTTCAGCAGCGCAGCAGACGACGCGTTTCAGGCAGTTGCCCTTGATCACATCTATCTTATCTTATCATCTATCTATCTATCTATCTATCTATCTATCTATATATATTACCTACTGGCGGTCGCCAGTAGGTATATATAGTTAGGATTTTTTCTCTATGGGTTTTTTGAAAATTCTATGTCTAATAACTTTGGCGTTTGTGGACGGAATCGGCTGAAATTTTCAGGAAAATGGCACATTTTGTTTCTGAGCAGCCCTTGAAAATTTGGGGGGGGTTCGTCCAGTGGGGGCCGAGAAAAAAGGGGGGTCCCAAAACGTGTTTTTAACATTGAGTTTTCCATAGGGCGGTTGGCCTCACTTTTAGCCCGAACGGCTGAATGGATTTGCACGAAACTTGGCAAAATTGTAGGGACTGGTAGCCCGATGTGCCTTTTGTAGGTCTCAATATATGTGCTCCAGTGGATTTTGAGAAATTAACGTTTAAAAAAAGATATATATCTGTAACAGCGGACCGGTTAGCGCTCTGGTTCGCGGACTTTTCGCGCAACGGAGCTTTGTGAAGCGAAGCTGATTGGTTCTCCGGCGTCTGTCAACATTCCAAACAGTCCGTAGCGGCCGCCATCTTGTCTCTCGGTAGGATCGAGAGACAAGAGGAGGTCAAAACAAAGGGGGAAATAACTATAAGGGGGCATAGTAGATCCTCGCTGACCCCCTAGGTTTGATGTGGAGGTTTTAAAAGGGCCCCGCGGGGCAAAAAAAAAACAAAATAATAATAATCGAACGGCTGAATGGATTTGCACGAAACTTGGCAAAATATTAGGGACTGGTAGCCCGATGTGCCTTTGCTAGGTCTCAATATATGTGCTCCAGTGGATTTTGAGAAATTAACGTTGAAAAAAAGATATATATCTGTAACAGCGCTCCGCTTCGCGTACTTTTCGCGTTACGGAGCTTTGCGAAGCTGATTGGTTCTCCGGCGTCTGTCAACATTCCAAACAGTCCGTAGCGGCCGCCATCTTGTCCCTCGGTAGGATTGAGAGACAAGAGGAGGCCAAAGCGAAGGGGGAAATGACCATAAGGGGGCATAGTAGATCATTCCTGACCTCTTAGGTTTGATGTACCATTTTGCCAAGTTTGGTGTAATTCCGTTCAGCCATTCAGGCTGTAGACGTATGTAAATGTCCTATGGAAAATTGCATGGGGAAAACACATTTGAAAGTGTTGAAATTTAGAACCAATTAAAATGTTACTTTGGTTTTGTATTTGTGTGTGATGAAAGTTAATTGGTTATGTATATATGTCAAATGAGAGGAAACCACAGCCATTTTGTGATACTACTGTCTGAGGTACATTTGTGAGGAATTTTTGGTGGTGAATTTCTGGTGTTTGATTTACACAGTACTAACACTTCTGCTACTTTTAAAAAGGTGAGTTGTTAATTTGTAAGGGGAACTATGTTGTACACTTGAAGATAATTTGAAAAATGTTTTCTGTTATTTATTTGCAGTCCTTCTGTTATACTAAATACTTGATGAAGTTAGTTTTATATTATGTATTACTAAAAACGATAAATGAAAGTGATTATTTTTTTCTGCAATTTACAGCAAGCAATTTCAAAATAAAATGGCTCACAATGAAGAGACCGTGGCAATTTCTTTTGAATTGTCCACTACATTGATTGAAATTGAGAGCACCAATAATGAAATATTGTCACAAGGAGGACATGACTTGTATGATTCCATTAGATTGATTGAAATGGACAGCACCAAGAATGAAATATTGTCACAAGGAGATGACTTGAATGATTCCACTACATTGATTGAAATTGAGAGCACCAATAATGAAATATTGTCACAAGGAGGAGATGGCTTGTATGATTCCATTAGATTGATTGAAATGGACAGCACCAATAATGAAATATTGTCACAAGGAGGAGATGACTTGAATGATTCCACTACATTGATTGAAATTGAGAGCACCAATAATGAAATATTGTCACGAGGAGATGACTTGAATGATTCCACTACATTGATTGAAATGGACAGCACCAATAATGAAATATTGTCAGAAGGAGGAGATGACTTGAATGATTTTTTTGATCAATCTCTTGATGGCGAATTTATCGAGTGTTTGGAGACCATAGAGTTACAAGAATCATCATTGCAGACTTTTAATGAGGAGATTCCAGATGAGATGATTGAAGAGGAAATTACTGATGAGGACATGTTACTAGTTGTTTCAAATTTAGAAAATTCTGAAGAATAAATTTATATTTAGAAATCAAAAATTGTTTGAGACATTATTTATTTTTATTTTTAATTTATGAGGTTGTAGCGAAGTGATTGTAGTATAAAATGAGACTTATAGTATAGAGTGCAACATTTTTATGTTACATGGTAAGTTTACTCATATTTACTTCCCTTCTGCCACTATATTATCTCCAATGTGTATTTGACATGTCTTCTTCATCTCCGGCCTCCTTTCTCTCACTGTGTGTCTCCGATGCATCTTATCGCTGGTATTTTGTGTAATTACAGAAGAGAGTAAAATAAAATAGTTCGGAACGTGAAAAGGGGGCAAAGTAGAGTACTCCTCACCCCCTAGGCCTTTTTAGGCGGTCCCAAAAGGATCAGTTTCTGCTTTCCTGAGAGATTATGGTATGAGTTCCATATACCACAATAACTTGCATTACAACATGCAAGATATCTATCTCCTATTACCAACTTTTGGAGATATTCGCGCTAAGCGCGAATATCTCCAAAAAGTAACACCTGCCCTGAGCAGTTCTTAGCCATGTTATCCAATGGGAGGTGGATAACATGGCTAAGAGTATTAGCTCGGTAATGCATGAATATCGCTGACTTTTTAGCGATATTCATGCATTGCGGCCGTTTATTATCGCATTTGCGATAAACCTTGATAATAGTAAGGTTTATCTTCGATAATTTCTGACGATGCTTAGTGGTAAAAAATTGGTTGGTAAGCATCGTTAGCGATAAATATCGCTTAACTTTGGTAATATGCCCCAACGTCTGTTAACGTTCGATTCGAAGGAAATGAGGAAGTGTTGAAAAACATTGTCTGCGCCATCTTGCCTTTTTTGAAATGCCACACTTTTGTCGTGCACGGCAGCCATTTTAGATGTCTTGACCAGACCCACTCTCTGCACGCTGTCGATTCGTAGCATGGCTCCTCACCCTCGTAAGCATCTCCCCCAGGCACTGGTCACCACCGCTCTCTGTCTTATGCATGGGCAATAAACCTTCCCCCATCTGCGCTGCTCTTCCCTGAGAATCACACTCTGTGCCCGCCCGACACCTCCCTTTCGCCCTATTCACTACCGCACCCTCTGACACTCCTCTTCCTCTGTGTCCGAATGTCCAGGCCGGTCCTAGGCTATCAGCTAGCCCTGCAGATGTAGTTTATGGCCCCAGCTGTAAAGAATCACCCCTCTTCAAAGGAGTTATAGTAGATCAAGGCCCACACCCGATGTGATCCGTCACAGCACACGCGTTCCTACTATCTGAAAACCATCCTGTATTGTGATTGGGGAGGGGACCGAGCCTGAAGCGGAAGATTCCAGGAATGACTCTTTGTACATCAAAGTTTTTACAATTATGTGTCACATTAAAAATATATAGCACTCCAACAAAGTAGTAGGAATATAAAACTTTAATAACATATAAATATATACAACAAAACAAAAACAGTAAAAACATTTAAACAACGAAGAGACCGTGGCAATTTCTTTTTAATTATCCAATAGATTTATTGAAATTGACAGCACCAATAATGAAATATTCTTGTCAGTAGCGGTCTGTTGTGCGAATAGTTCCAAGGCAGCAGAACGCGCTGAAATCTAGATGGCACGAAAGTGATGTCTAGTAAGTTGCCGCCCAGCAAAAAACGGCGTGGGGCGCCGCGGGGGTGAGTGAGTCCAGTAGGCACCACAGCTATTCTTACCGGCATTGCAGAATTACTGCTGGGGACAATGCCTGTGCTGTAGCAGGGTCACAGCAGAAACAAAAAGGATTCTGTTGAAGATGTTGTTGGTTTTCAATTTGAAAACAGTTCTGGTGTCAACTGCTATGCTAATGTAGTGGTTAATGTTTTGTTTTCTCTAGAAAATGTAAAAGAGGGGGAGGCAGTCCAAAGTTCCGTTAAAAGGGCAAAGGAAAGGATCGGTGGTTTGAACTATCAGTCAAAAAGGGGAGGGGGTGCAATAATTTTTCCTACCGGGTCACACTGTGCTTTCACCGGAAGTAAGGTCTGCAGGATTGTAGTAATTCAAAGTGAGGCTGGCGCCAGCATGGGAGCGCCGACGTCCCGCGGATACAGTTTCGTCACTCCACGGGCGATCATGGCAGTCATTCCCCATCGGGGGTCGGAGACTCCCGCGGCTCCTCTAGAATCTTCAAGGTCGTGGAGGACTACGGTGGTGGAGTCAACCAGTGACCGGGCCATTTCTTTATGTTGGGCCCGCTCTTGCCAGGTCGACCGCCATTTTGAGAGTTCGGCAGCTACCGGCGATCGCGGGGTCACATGAGCGGACGGGCTCCACCCTGCCGGGCGAGACGTTGCAGCATGGCCACAGTGGAAGAACCGTTATCTAGGTCGTTCCGAAACTGTGCAGCACTGTAGTTGTTAGGATGCCACCGCCTGGAGCGCTGAGGGTGCAGCTGGGAAGCCTCCACCTGGGGAGGCGGGAGAGGCCTGTTCGCACCGTCTCTCCCTCCCAGTGCACCCCACGGCGTCTCGCTTGAGATTTGTTATGGCCGGACCAGGCGATGAGGACGAGGGGGGGGTCGGAGGCATGTGCAAGACATCCCCCTCCAGTGTTGTCGCAGCCATTATAAAAGAAAGAAGTGTCCCGTCCGTCTTCGGGCCGGGCTTCCGGTGGATGTCGGCCGGACGCCCCTGGCTCTGGCCCCATGAACGGGTTTCTTGGTTTATCGGCTGCAGCCGGATCCCGTCGGCCTCGGCCCCCCGACCGTTGGTGGTCGGACCGGAAGAGCATGTGGCGGGACTACCTGCAACTCTCAAGGGCCACCGCGGCCGGACTGGGAGAGAGAGGGGAGGGTCGAGGAGACATTCCCCCCCCCTGCAACTGTTCAGCGTTGTAAAGGCAATCCCCTGGCCGGGTCCCGCTGGTCTCGGCCTCTCCTCCGGCTACACCCTACGTTAGGATCTCCTGGCCGAGGCGTGGCAGCAGGACCTGCCTTATATGGGCTGCTCCCGGCTGGGCGTAGCCGGAACCCTGCCCCACCTTGGAAGTTTCCAGAGTGGGGGTGGATGTTCTACTGACTTGCATTTTCCCTAGTCTATCGATTTTTTTGGCGTGGCAGGCGGTGGGACAGCGAGGGGTGATTTGGTTTCTCTTACTGTTTTTCTGGTCTCTCACCACTGGCATATTTTAACGTTTTCTTGTTTCTAGGACATTAATAGGTTTTATCATTACGTTATGTTATCGTTTCTTTGTTCGTTGTTTAATAAAAGTTCATGTTCATCAGTGGCCTACTGATTTTCGTTTTCCTATTTTTTTCTTTCCAGGTTGTTTCATGGTAAAGTTTCTGTTAACAGGATACAGTGATCACTTCGTTATTATTGCATATGTCCTTTTCACTAGGGGTGCTCTCTGGTCGGGCCAGATGACGTATCTCTAGTAAATGGTCCGGGTGAAAAAGGTGCATCAATCAGTGGGGAGTAGATAGGCATGACAGATTACAACGGGGGAGAACGGTCCGCATTACGTACCCTTTCACTACTTGCAAAGATTTTCCTACGTTTATTTGCAAACAGGGAATACCTCCAAAAAGAACTAATTCCCAAACAGTCAATGTTCGGACAATCAATCAATCAATGAGGAATGAAATAGGTACGACGTGTTAAAGGCTTGCGTTACCTACCCTTCACTATCTGCAAAGGGAGATAGAATATTCCTATTCTTCCTCGTTTGCAGGTAGAGAAGGTCGTTAAGAGAATTAACTTCGAACAATTCAATGCTCGATTGAAACAATCAACAAGGGGTACTGTGAACACAAATGAACGCCGCTTATATACATACGCATTGCTATTTTCAACAGGTTGTTCCTAATGTTTCTATTTTAGCGAGGTCAAAAGAGATCCCATTAGTGGCCTACTGATTTTGCTCGATTCCTTTTGTTTTTTTACACGATTTTTCGCTATCTGCAAAGACTAAACAGAGTATTGCGACTCTGTGCTTGTTTGTAAATAGAGAATGAACCAAAGAGAACAATCAATCAAATGGAGAGAGAAGCAGGCACGACGGATTACAAAGGGGGAAAGGGCTGCGTTAACTACCCTTCACTATCTGCAAAGAGAGAGTACTCCTAATAGAAATGAGGGGTGGGGGGCAGCAATCAAAGCAGATCAGTGTGCATAAACACGAAAAAAAAAATTCTTACCACGTACTTGACATTCGACAGCTTATGATATTTGCTATTAAAAAACCATTGAAATTCACTGAAAAAACCATAGGTTATAGACCATATATAGTTAGGAATTAGCATTTACAAAACCTTGAAAATTCACTGAAAAAACCATAGGTTATAGACCATATATAGTTAGGAATTAGCATTTAAAAAACCTTATTTTACTCACACAAAACCATTGAAATTCCATATATAGTTAGTTGCACTAACTATATATTGCGCACCCGCAATCCACTGCTGATGATGTCACATATTACATCATTCATGACATGGTCAGTGACATCACTGATGACATCACTGATGACATCTCAAATGACATCACTGATGACATCACTGATGACAACATCCAGTGACTATGTTTCTGTAAAGTTAAAATATGTCTTACATATTGAAGAATGAGTGGATGTATAAGTGTCTGGACGAAGGATTTAGTAGGTGCATGACTGAATGTATGAGTGAGTGATTAAATGTGTCTCACTGAGTGCATGGGTTAGTGACTAAACTGTCTTAATTTGTGCATCATTATGTCTGTTGTTCTGTAAACTGCTGCATGTGTTGATCAGTAGCTATATGAGTAACTATATGGGTTATTGATTGATTGCCCAAGTATTTGCATGGGAGACTGAGTGTGTGTGTGGCTGGATGGGAGGTGTGTGACTCTGTACAGATCAATGTGTACTTGTATCAATGATTGTATAAGAGAGTAAGTATGTGTTAGTATATGGTTGAAAACGTAAGGTGCTCTATGTTTAACTGTATAGAGTAGAAAATGGAAGTGTGATTGATTCTTTACAGGACTGACTAGGTGTGTGAGTAACTCCATGGATGAGTGGCAGAGTGTGAGTGTCTGTATAGGTGTATGAGTGCATATGATTGTGTTGTAAACATGAGTGATTGTATGTATGAATGATTGTATGGGTGAATGAGTGAATGTGTGTGTAGACGTAGGAATCAGTGAGTACGTATGTAGTAACTAGTATTGGTGTGTCAATGGTTTCAAAAATTATACTCTGTTTTTAACACTGGGTGAAACAGAGGTTATATTAAAATGTGAGGAGATGCATTGTATTGTCACATGAATGATATCATCAGTGATGTGATCATTGATGTCAAGTGAGATGTCATCAGTGATGTCATTTGAGATGTCATCAGTGATGTCATCAGTGATGTCACTGACCATGTCATGAATGATGTAATATGTGACATCATCAGCAGTGGATTGCGGGTGCGCAATATATAGTTAGTGCAACTAACTATATATGGAATTTCAATGGTTTTGTGTGAGTAAAATAAGGTTTTTTAAATGCTAATTCCTAACTATATATGGTCTATAACCTATGGTTTTTTCAGTGAATATATATATATATATATATATATATATATATATATATATATATATATATATATATATATATATATATATATATATATATATATATATATATGTTGCCCCAAGGTGGGAATGCACTTACGGGTAGGAATTATTGCCAAAGCCAGGGCTCGAGCCGCGAGCCGCGAACAAAGTCCTTTTGCTGCCAGACGCGTTTCGGGCCAACGCCCTCTTCAGTGGCAGACCATGTGACATGACGGCAAGCGGCAAACACCAGTAAATACCCACAGTAATTATACGCAGGTGTAGCACGTGAGGCAATGCTTTCTGGGACTGGTAGTTTATCAGTAGAACCCAAGTGGGTCGCCGCTGCCATTCACATGTAAAAAAGTGTTAAAAGGATTGCCAATGTCCCCGCAAGCACCCCGCAAGTAAAACCCGTACCACAATACGCTGCCCAAATGAGGCAGCTGTGGACCCGCATTTTGTCCGCGGTAGTGCAAACCCGCGACCAGGCCGGCCGCAAACAAGTGGAAGAAAGAGTTGCCCCAAGGTGGGAATGCACTTACGGGTAGGAATTAATGCCAAAGCCAGGGCGCTCCTTCAAGAAAGAGCAGAGGCCACGTTAGGGGAAACACCATGGATACATCTTTATTCTGACAAGTTTACTCGGCGAATGCATTTCAGCTTCCTTAAGCCTTCCTCAGCGCCCACAGTCATTAGCAGTTGTTGACGCCAGCGTGGTTTAAATATCCTGCCCCTTGCTGTTTCGCTGTGTTCCGCTCCACCCCTAAGACACAGTCCTTGCTCACCTGTTGTGGATTGCGTGGTGTGAGCAAACCACAACTCCCAGAGTTCACCATTTCGTCCAGGTAAGTGATGCGGGGGGTGGAAAGATTATGCGGAGTTCAGGGCACCACGTTGTCATCAAGTCCAATCTGTTATGTGCTGTCTGAATTATTATGTCCCCTTGGGTCCCCAGACCGCACAGCCACAAAAGCACCGGAAATATCATGGTGGGGGCAAGCATGCAATCATGATCGCCCAGCGTAGAGTCAATGACCCCATCACCGCCCTTTCTCCTCCTGTGTTCTGTGGCGGGCCATGGCTCGACCAATACCTTGAAAAGAAAAACGCTGAAACAGACCGTTTCAGCAACTGCCAGTAATCGCCAGGCCACTTGAAATGCGTGGGCCTCTGTTGCATGCCTCCGGATAACACGCTGAAAATATCACGAACACTCCTTCAAGAAAGAGCAGAGGCCACGTTGGGGGAAACACCATGGAGACATCTTTATTCTGACAAGTTTACTCGGCGAATGCATTTCAGCTTCCTTAAGCCTTCCTCAGCGCCCAGTCATTAGCAGTTGTTGACGCCAGCGTGGTTTAAATATCCTGCCCCTTGCTGTTACGCTGTGTTCCGCTCCACCCCTAAGACACAGTCCTTGCTCACCTGTTGTGGATTGCGTGGTGTGAGCAAACCACAACTGCCAGAGTTCACCATTTCGTCCACGTAAGGGATCCACCAGCCGTCGCCAGTAGGTAGTTATAGTTAGGACCTAGTTACCATAGGAAAATGGCAACATTCTATTCCCAATAACTTTGGCACCGATTGACGAATCTTCGCGAAATTTTCAAAACAAATTCTTTGTTGATATCGGCTCCTAGGTTTAAAGTTTAGGGGTGATTCGTCAAGGGGGGCCGATAAAAATGGGGGGTCCCAAATTGTGTTTTGTCCATGTTAATTTCCATATGAAACTTTAGACAAGGCTACAGGTCAAACGGGTGAACGGAATTACCCCAAATTTGGCAGGGAGAAGGGTCTTGGTTTAGAAACCACGCTTTTGTTTATTTGGTGTAAATTTGTTCAGTAGTTTTGGAGAAACATCGAAATTTACAGATATCGATATTTGGGAATTCTGCCATATGATTGGCTGAGGCATTACGAGCGGTTGCAACTAGGAAGTGTTGGCTGCCATTTTGTGATTCTGTTGAAGCGAATAAGGGGAAAAAAGGGCAAAAAAAGTGGGAAAGAGAAGGGTAGGAGCACTGTAACCTCTGTGTGTTGTTTAGGGAGTACTATAGAGGGGGCACGAAGTGAAGTATTCACCCCTACCGGTGTGAAAGTGGTGGGCTACGAAAATTAAGTGAGGTATTGCCTAGAGTATGATGCTGCTAAGGTGAGCTGGTGCGGGACTCGGGGATTAAAGCGTGAGCCCAAATTGTGTGTCTTATGCTGTAAAGTCATGTGCAGTGGCCGCTGAACTACACTTGTGGAAGTAGTGTCAGCTTGTGTTTATAACTACTAGGACGAACTACTGACCTGTACTCGTCTGAAAGTCCTGGGGTACGGAAAATATGTGAGGTACTGTCTAGAGTCTCATGCTGCTAAGCTGAGCTGCTGCATGACTCAGGGATGAAAGCGTGAGTCCAAACTGTGTGTCATATGCTGTAAAGTCACGTGCTCTGGCCGCTGTGCCACATATGTCCAAGTAGTGTCAGCATGTAGTTATATCTACTTGGATGAAATTTTGTTTCGAACATTGTAGCTTGTGTATGGTGCTTAGGGGTGTTATAGAGGGAGTGGGAAGGTAAAATCGCGCGTATCAAATCAATTTTGTATTTGTGAAGTGCTAACTACTCACTCATATAGGTCTGATGGCGCTGGGGGCGTAAGCTGAGATGCTGACGGACTCGGGGTAAAGCCGCTGAACTACTGACCCCTACCGGTCTGAAAGTGCTGGGTACGGAAATTAAGTGAGGTATTGCCTAGAGTGTCATGCTGTTAAATTGAGCTGCTGATGGACTCGGGGATGAAACTGTGAGCCTAAACTGTGTGTTCTATGCTGTTAAGTCATGTGCTCTGGGCGCTGTGCCACACATGTTCAACTTGTATATGGTGCGTAGGTGGTGTTGTATAGGGAGTGCAAAGGTAAATCAATACGGTATTTGTAAAGTGCAAACTAAACACCCTTATGGGTGAGCAGAGCCGGGGATCAAAGCGAGAGGTCTGTGCTGCAAAGTAAGAGGGGCTGGCCACTGCGCCACAGCTGTGTGGCGAATACATTATGGCGAGGGTCCGGGAGTTGCCGTTATCTGGCCCTAAAATAGCTGGCCTAAGTTGTAAGTTATAGGGTGGCTCTAAAAAGAGCCCTTGTGTTCATTAGTTGGAGCTACATATCAGTGTGGATGCACAGCTTCAAGTTATTCAGGAAAACTCGGTTTCTCTGATCTGTGAAGTGTACTCCATCACTTCTGTATATATCCGCCATATCAAAAACGTATGTTGTTGTTGTAGATGGAGCCCATTTTGTGGTCTCTGAGGTATGTAGTCACAGCTTTGTTGACTTCCGAGATTTTTCAATCTGAGGACAAAATTGTTTGGACCATTTCCACTTCTGTCTTCGGCATATATTGGAATATACAGACAGTTTGAGGCAAAAGTAACATCAATTGTCCAAAGGTGTCCTTCATAAGCATTTCCAAACCTACCCCCAGTCAATGTGCCTAGGTCGTTTCCACCACATTGCACATTGATGAGGTCAGGGTGTTGGAGATGCAAAGTAGGTTTTAACCAAAGGCAACAATTGGTGCAACTTCAATCCTCTATGTCAAGACCATTTAATGTCCACATTTTGTAAACCTAGGTCTAAGTCAATACGTCTCTGTTCTGCATACCTCTTGCACCAGAAAACATAGCTATGTCCTACGATCCACCCTAGCATTTTGAAGGTATAGCTGGAAGGTATGGAAAGAGGTCTGTAGCTCATGCAGTTCCTTCGTAGAATAAGAGATACGTTTAAAGATGGGGAACTAGTTTCGTTTCGCATACAAAACGGTACTTGATTGGGAGATGAAAAGCATTGTTTTTTAAAAGTAGGGTGCACATTCGTTTTGTGGAAAAGCATCTTTGTGAATGGTTAAGAAAAAGCAGTTTGAACGTGGAGAACATATTATGGGATAACATGTGATCAACTCAACCACACCTGCTACTTGCATTTGAAAGGCAGTGTTCAAACTTAAAACAATAGTGAACTTTTAACCTGCACGTGCCGTTAAATGTTCGAGAAAATGTTGCAAAAAAATATCGTTAGGTTTAAAAAAAATTATGAACTTTTAACCTCCACGTTGTAGAATGTTTTAGATAGTGTGTTGATAGAATACGTTGCATTTCTGACTTCTATGTGCCCTTGAATATCAATCAAATTGTTTATATGGAAAATTAGAAAGACCGTAATAGAGAGACTTTTGAAAGCTAAAAGAATCAAGGAACTATTCTAATTTGTTCTTTATTACCTACTGGCAGTCATCAGAAGTTAGTTATAGAGTTAGGACAGAGTTTCCATAGGAAGAGCATTTTTTGTTTTCCTCATAACTTTGGCGTAATTTGATGAATCTTCATGACATTTTCAAAACTAATTCTTTCTTCATATCAGCTCCCATGTTGAAAGTTTGCGGGTGAATCGTCAAGGGGGGGGCCGAGATAAAGGGGGGGTCCCAAAACGTGTTTTCTCCATGTTATTTGCCATAGGAAAGTTTAGACAAGGCTACAGGTGGGACGGGTGAACGGAATTACCCCAAGTTTGGCAGGGAGAAGGGTCTTGGTGTAGAAAGCACGCTTTTGTTTATTTGGTGCAAATCCGTTCATTAGTGTTTGAGAAATATCGAAATTTTCAGATATCGATATTTGGGAATTCTGCCATCTGATTGGCTGAGGCGTTAAGAGCAGAAGCTTGCTGCTTATTGGCTGTGATGGTGTTTCATCTAGGAAGTGTTGGCCGCCATTTTGTCATTCCCTTGAAGCGAATAAAGGGAAAAAAGGGCGAAAAAAGTAGGAAAGCAGGGTAGGAGCACAGTAAGCTTTGTGGGGGAGTGCGAAGTGAAGTAGTCACTGTTATTGGTCTGAAAGTGCGGTGCTGCTCAGAGTGACATGGTGCTGATATGATATGGTGCTACACTCGGGTTTGAAACCGAGAGTCTAAACCGTGAGGTCATTGTTGTAAAGTGATGTGGTCTGGTGATTGTAGCATACATGTGCAAGTAGTTTTAGTAGGCTCCGGCTTCTATTACCCAGCGCGCGGGTAGGTTAGAAGAGCACGTCCTTCTACGGACAGGGCACCTACGTTTGAGGTGCTCCTCACAGACAAGACTGTTGAAGCCAGCGCTTCTCATTAGTAGGGTTTCACTAGAAATGGCGGGACTACTTGCCCGCCTCTGAGTACAGTAGTATGTAGAATACTTTCCCCATACCACAGCGTGTAGATAGCTACTTTTAGGTCCTGATGAAATACACAGTATCATACTGAACACTTAGCATGAAACATGTCGACCATCAACAAAGAGTAGAGCATTGCTCCCCTGGATCATTGTGCCAGCGAGCAGCCTCTCTTCACATTTTCTTAACAAGGTGGATTACCACGTTATTAAACTTACTTGGTGGACTATCTAACTTTTTTAACACACCACCTATCCACATCTACACTCTTCCCTAGGGCCCTCACACCCACGGCACCATATGGCAGGAACAAAAGATCTCCGCTAAAGAGCCCCTTTATGGGTGCCCGTCGGGTATTGCACCGCCGACTCGACGAGGAGCAAGCCCATATGATTAAGCATGACACCTAGCTTGCTGGGTGTGTGAGGGCTTTATTTCCAACAGGGAGGATTCCCCTCAGGTGTGCCTTCACCCACTTTTGGTTCATCCCCTTCCCCCACTTTTTTAGCCTCCACTACTGGGGAACTGCGTACATTTCTTTGTTTAGCTGTATCTGGGCATGTGCGCTGGACCCCGTTAAAAACAGCACAACTCGTCCCTCCCTTTGTTTTTGGCTAGTAGGCGTTTATACCATACAGGGAGTGGGAAGCAAACTACTACAGTGTGTTGATAGTATACCGGAAGCGAAGTAGTTACGCCTACCGGTGTGAAGACTTGGGGATGAAACCGAGGTGATTGCTGTAAAAGGATGGGCTCTGGGCGCTGTAGTATATGTGTGCAAGTAGTGTTAGTAGGCGTTAATAACATACAGGGAGTGGGAAGCAAACTACTGACCAGTACCGTGCATTTATACTATACCGGAAGTGGGAAGCGAAGTACTCACACCTACCGCTGTGAAGATTCGGGGATCAAACCGAGCTGATTGCTGTAAAGTGATGGGCTCTGGGCGCTGTAGGATACTAGCCGCTGTAGTATAAGTGTATAAGTAGTGTTAGTATGCGTTTATAGTATATAGGGAGTTGGAACCCCTACTGGTGTGAAGACTCGGGGATTAAACCGGGAGCCTAAATTGTGAGCTCATTGCTGTAAAGTGATGTGCTCTGGAACCCTGTAGCATACCCGTGGAAGTAGTGTTAGTTTGCGTTTATACAATATATGGCGTGGGAAGCGAAATACGTACCCCTACTGGTCTCAAGACTCGTGGATGAAACCATGAGCTCTTTGCTGTGAAGTCATGTGCTCTGTGTAGTATTCCAATGTAAGTCATAGTAGAATGTTACCATGTAATTCTACTAGAATCTAAGTATGTAATGTTAGAATGTAGGGCTGTCATGAGGGGAACCTTGTGGAGTTTGTACACTGTGCTGGAGAAGACGGTTGCCTTGCTGTCTGCTCCTGTTGTTGGCTGTTTCAGGTGTCTGCCTCTTCACTACATAAATTTGGCGATGAGCGGGAGAAGGTAAAAAGAAAGCACCACTCACCAATATTTCAAAATTTCTTGCGTTGTGCTGAAGACCAGTTTTCTTCGTGTAGCTGTTTCTACAGGGTCATCGGCTCATTGAACTAGGTCATCCGACTTCTGGTAGGATTAATATTTTTAGATTTTGCGCTTCCTCTGCTTCTTCACTACATTCTGGTCACTGTACCTCAAGTGTGTAAGTAGTGTTAGTATGTGTTTATACCAACAAATGCATCATGATCCTAGGGAGGGCGACATGTCAGGCGCAGCTCATACAATGTCCCAGGGTGTGCATTTACGGGACATTTGTGTTTACTATTAGAGGACTGGTGCATGGCTTCCACCCTGTGAGAGCAAATACTTGTTTGACTACTTGAAGCGAGAGGAGGAAAACCTTGAATCGCTTTAATAGAGGGGATGCGGATGGTAAAAATGGAGAGAAAAAAAGAAACAAACAAAAAAAAAAAGCGGGGTCTCACTCGTTCTTTTAAATGAGGCCACTGGTGGGTAATGTTCTGTGGCCAATCCAATTATTATATTGCTGGGTCTCTGTAGGACTGGAGATCTTAATGTCACAGAGACGTTTTGCAGCCTCAAGGACTGCCACCTTCCCGTGTATTTACTAATTGTTCGGGGGTTCGAGGCCAACTGAAGTCCGAGGATCACCACACTCTGGGCTTTATTTAAATTTGCAGGGTGGGCCTCAGCAGTCCCTGAAGCCTCGGTGGGCCTAGGCAGTGGCTTATTTGTTTGGTAATCACACGGGCAGTACTTATGGTGTTATAAAGTGATACACTCATAGAACTCTTGCAGTTGTAGAATTACCCAGGCTTCATTTGTCTAATAGCCAGCTAGATTATGTTTGGTAGGTGCACTGTGATATTAGAAAGGTTTGCCCTTAAAATGTCCTATAAACAGATAATTTTCACAATAAATAATAGACGTGTTGTCAGAAAAAGAAGACCTATACACTCAGTTATTTATTTGAAAAAAAAAGTAACCTTTTTTTAAAACATAAATAAATAGAAACGTAAGTTTAATAGAACACACAGTATAAAATAAAAAACATGGGTTGGACTCCAGTGATAGCAGTGTAGGAAACATGCAAGACAAAAATGAAACATAAGTATGTGTGCTATGTGGAAGAGGTAAAGAAAGGTAGTCCAAATGAAAGGACGATAGTGAGAATGGAAGGGAAGGGGAGTGGGTGGAACGGAGAAGGGGAGGGAGAGTCAAAAGAAGAGAGGGATGAGGAGACAGAGCGTCGGCCTACTGCACTCAGCCCTTAGTGTTTACCCTCCATCACCCATTTGTCTAGGACGCTGGGGTCAGCGAGAAAGAGTGTGGTTGAACAAGTCCTTAAAATGAAACACATGAGGCCAGAGATTTGGAGCCATATTATCAAGGAACGACAATAACATTATGGCCGCTTGAGCGTCAGGAAACTGCAGCTAAAGCGGCGATAAGGAGTTGATAATATGCCTTTGTGAATTCCCATAGAAGCCCAGGTTCTGGTGTGAACCTGGGCTTCTATGGGAATTCACAAGGGCATAATATCAAGCTCATTATCACCGCTTTAGCGGCAGTTTCCTGCCACTAAAGCGGCAATAATGTTATCGCCGTTCTTTGATAATATAGTCCTACATTATTAGCTACGGGAAAATCGCTTGCATGCACCTGTGCACCCAGGGTGCAGCACCCCAGCCCCTTCCCCTGCACTGTGCTCAATTGTAGGTCTTGCACACCAAGGCTTCACTGCTCACCTGCCACCAACGGTTTGTCCCACGACGTGTTGGTGCAAGTTCCGAGTCCGGGGTACGTTTGTACGGTAGACCAGGTCTCCGGTCGGGGACAGTGTCTTGATACCACGATGGAAGGTGTCAGAATGCCCAGAGCATCATTGCGGGGTCAGCTCCCGCTCTGCCCTTCTTGAGGCAATCAATTGAATGTCTGAAAAGGTAGAAATAATTTAATGATGGAAACGTCTGGAGGTAAATGAAGGTTTATTTCAAGCTTGATAGAAAATAGGAGTTGAGTGCATCCTTCGTTTTTGAAATACGAGCTACCAACTGTTAGTGGTAATCGTGGTTCAAAGAGGAGTTGGAGTGCTCGAGAATTCACAAGGTTAAATAATAATACGTTATACGAAGGATTATACAGGAAGGAGATATGAAGAAGTATATGGAGATATGCTAGAAGCATAATATGCGTGTGTAATGCAGTGGCGGAAGCCTGTGTGCGTGTACACTTAGTAACGAGCTCATTACAGTGCCCTAAAAGTCAACGCCACATGTCTGTAGGGCAGCGCTGCCCGCTGGCTCAGGCCTACAGTATGGTACAGCAGGTCCTTAAAATGAGACAGATGTGACTGAATGTCAGAGATCACATCATTATGCATGGCACATCGCTTTTTCGCACGTGCGCACTCAGGGTGATGCACCCCTCCCCTCCCGCAGAATCGTGCTCAACAGGTGTCTGTAGGACAGCGCTGCCTGCTGGCTCAGGCCTACAGTACGGTCCAGCAGGTCTTTAAAATGAGACAGAAATGAGACTGAATCAGGTCAGAGATCGCATCATTACAAACTGCAACATCGTTTGTTCGCACCTAAGCAGCCAGGGTGATGCAACCCACCTGTCCCGCCGCACCGCGCTCAATTGGAGGCCCTGTGCACCCAGGCCGCTCTGCTTACCTGCTGTCATTGTTGTGTGAGCAAACACTAGGGGCAGCAGTGTTCACAATTCAGGAGGAGTAATGATTGCAGGATGGTGTACACCTCATGGATCCCTTTCGTAGACGACGGGCAGTCGGGCTCACAATTTAGAGCCCGTGTTGATTGCCAGGATGGTGTACACCTCATGGATCCCTTTTTTTTTGCGCCTTGTGATATGCGAGGTGGATGCGGCCATATCACCTGAGGCAGTGTGGAAGAAGAGGGACGTGCCTCGTCGTGGTTATCCTATTAATACGTACGCAAAGTGGGCTGGGCTTGCATATGCCAGGCCAGCATAGGGGTGTGAATAATTATTCCAGGGACCTGGGCGTTGTTCAGTTCCTGTCTGGCCAGGAAGTGTACTTATGTGTGTTTCTTTTGTAGTTTTGACCTCGCAGAGTGTGCAATTTACATTAGTGTAGCATGTGTCGGGAGGGCGGAAACTATCGTTAATGAGATGGTGTTTGAAAAGATTGAATGGTGAACATTACATGTTGTTGTCAAGGTTGTGGATAAGCGCAGACATGCATGTCAATGGTGTGGGGTATTATTGAAAGTGTTGCTATTGCGAAGCGTACACATGTGAATGTGGTCGGATGGAGGGAGGATCAGAAGTGAGGCCACGTCATACAGAGTGATAACACTCATTACAGTCAAGGAATACATGTCAAATGTGAATCTGAAAGTCTCACATATAACAAATTAGTATATTGGAAAAACCTGACAACAGAGCGTACAGCAAAAGAAATCTACATATTGCTGTTTACTGTTTGTCACATGGGCTCTAGGATGTGCACTCCCACGGATACCCAGGCCGAAAGGGAGCACAATAATGTGCACACACACACACACCAGTGGCATTGTGAAACACATTTGTTTTTTGATGGAACGTTTGATGATCGGTGCATGTTGTGTGTAGTATAAGATATGTGCATACAGGAAAACTCTATAAAAAAGCTTTCTAAGCAGAAGAGGTGTCTCTCATCAAACGCTGTGGAGAGATTGAGTATAATGGGTGGGGTTGTCCAACTGTTACAATGGGAAATGTTATGAAGCAATCAAATGCTCTTTTTTAAGGTCACATGGCAATCGCACACCGAGCGCCCAAGGAGGCCGCACCGACGCAATTTTGGCAAAATATATTTATCAAAATATAAGTTTATTACAGTTAGAAATGTATAAATGTTTGAAATATTTTAGATTATCGCTTGCTCTCATATACTGTTTAAAGTTATTTAGATATACTTTTGAGAGAAAAAAAACTAGGTAATTGCGTACGTCTGTGATGTAACACAGGGCCTGGCAGCGTGTACTTGTCGTATACGCAATGCGCAGCGGGCGCGACCCCATACGTACTGACGTAACCCGTGGCTTGGTACTTTGTCAATCTAAAAATTCTTACTTGACCTGCAGGTCGAGTAAGTACACTTTTCTACTTGACCGTACCTCAATTGCACTCGACCCACAAATTGGCACCTGGCACTGAAGCGGCAGATATCACTCGCCAGGCCGGAGTAGGCCTCAAAACTGGCTCACCCTTGAAGAAATATACTCGCATTTGCGAGCGGTCGAGTACATTTGTCGAGCCCTGGTACCCATCGGATACCAAAGTAGCAGCTGGGGTGACTTCCTGCGCATATGATGTTAGGCGGGTTGGGGTGCCACGAAGTCATCGGATACGAAATGCGCATCATTTATGAGTTTAGTAATATGGCGGATATGATTCACGTGCTGATGGAGCTTAGCACGCTACCGGTATGGGAGTGCAGTTTTCTCCCCCCCAAAAAACTATATACATATTTTTGGGGGAAGATATAAAATATTACATCATTTTTAAAGTAAAAAATAAAAAGAAGTATAATAGAGTTGCAAAATATTTGAAAAAATATAGGTCTTAGAAACATTAAAATATTAAATTAACATTTAAAAAACCTTAGAAATTCACTGAAAAAAACATAGGTTTCAGGGACGTTATAGGTATTTCAATATTTGACTCATAAAACCAGAGAAATTTGCCTGTTATTGTTAGTTGAGCTAACTATAACTTGCACACCCGCAATGCACTGCTGATGATGTCACATATTACATCACTCATGGCATGGTCAGTGACATCACTGATGACATCTCAAATCACATCACTCATGACATCATCCAGTGAATGTGTGTTTCTGTAAAGGTTAAATATCTTTTATATATATATATGCCAAGATGTATTGAAGAATGGATGCATTTACAAGCGCCTAAAGGAATTATTTCGTATGTGCATGACTGACTGTTTACGTAAGTGATTGAACGTGTCTTACTGAATGCATGGGTTAGTGATTAAACTGTGTATAAGTCTGTATTAGTCTCTCCGTCGGTGTGTAAGTAACTGCATGGATTGCTGAATAGCTACATGAGTGTCTATCTAGGTTATTGATTTGTAGTCGGAGTATCTCTATGGGTCCCTGAGTGTCTGTGTGGGTGGGTGCATGGGAGGGTGTATCAGTCTGTGCATAGATGTCTGAGTGGGTGATTCAGTGGTTGTATGGATTAAAAAGTGTATCTGCAAAGGGCTGTATGGGTGAGTTAGTGTGTCTATGGGTGTGTTGGTGAGTGAATAAATGTCTCTGTGGAATATCTGAGTAACTACATATGTTTTAAGGCAGTAGATGTGAGTGTTGGAGTATATTAATGACTATACATGAGAGTAAGTTATTTTAAGAGTGGGTGTATAAATAAGTGTCTGTTTCTATCAGTGATTGTATAAGACAGTAAATATTTGTTAGTATCTGTATAAATAAGTAATGTGGTATGTCTAAAAATAATGAAGTTGCTGTGTATAACTGTATACATGACTAAATGGGTATGTGATTCATTCTTTCCATGACTGAATAGGTGTGTGAGTAACTCTATGGATGAGTGGCGTAGTGTGACTATATGTATTGATGTATGAGTGCATATTATAGTACTGTATTGTTGAGTAACTACAAGTATAAGTGACTGGATGTGTCTGTAGACCTAGGAAATAGTGAGTGCTATGTAGTCGATGGCATTCTTCTGTGTATGGTTTCAAAAATAGTTGTCAGCATTTTAGAATGGGTGTATCAAAGTTTACATTAGAGCATCAATATGTAGATCAGATTGTCACGTGCAAGATGTCATGAGTGATGTCATTTGAGATGTCATCAGTGAGGTCACTGAACATGTCATGAGTGATGTAATATGTGACATCATCAGCAGTGCATTGCGGGCGCGCAAGTTATAGTTAGGTCAACTAACTATAACAGGCCAATTTCTCTGGTTTTATATGAGTCAAATGTTCAACTAACTATAACGTCCCTGAAACCTATGTTTTTTGTGAATTTCTCAAGTTTTTTAAATGCTAATTCCTAACTATAACGTGCCTAAAACCTATGGTTTTTTCAACGAATATATATATTTATATATATATATATATATATACACACACACACACATATAAATATATTTATATACAAACATACATCTATATACAGATACACACATTATATATATATATATATATATATATATATATATATATATATATATATATATATATATATATATAACACACACATATTTATATATATATGATTCAAACTGCCTGCTCCAGCATGTGAACAGACTCCAACACGCTCAGGCTTTGAAGAGTTTTATTAGTGACCACAAACAACCAGATAACGCGTTTCAACTGCAAAAACGGTCTTTGTCAAACCCAAGGCCATCTTTTTGTGCTATTATATCATCAATAAAGTTTCAAAAAACATTAAAGTGACAGTGCTCTCTTTTCCAATTAAAGTGACATGTTCAATCTCAATACTGAGATAAAGTGACCTATACCTTGTGCAAAAAACATTGTTATTAAAGTGCTATATTCACAATAAATGTATGACATAGAAAACAGCTAAAATACTCTCAAATACATTTAAAATGTCAATGTATCTACAGTTTCTCTATAATGTACAATTACTTGAGTCAAGGGCCAGTGCCCATTGCTGTCTTGTATAGCCATAGTTTAGGGCCAATGCCCATTATTCATTCTATGTTTCAACAAAGTTATGGTCTCTTCAAATTCTAAAGTGATGTGCTAAAAATTGAAACTATACAAAATTGATAAAATATTTCAATGGAGAGTGCTCAAATACACCTACACAATTAATTACATTCTATTAGACATAACTGGAACAGTAGCCTGGAATACATAACTAATTTAATTCAACACAAAGTGTCCATTAATCCTTAATGTCACTTTACAAGTGCACATGCAGATCTTCCTCCGTATTGAGACCATTAGGGATTTTGCAGTTGAACCGTAAGATGTACCTTGACCCCAACTGCCTCAGGCACCTTTCTCCGTTCCTCCCCATACGCTCTGTGGTACCTGATCTAACACAAAGTATACTAAATCTTCTACCTTGTTTCTGTGGAATTGTTCAAAATGTCTGGCCTGCCTAGGTGATCAAAAGGTAGGGAGGAGGAATAAATGTCCATTTACTTCCCCAGGATTGGTATACAGGTTATCAAATGTGAAAATGGACACTAGTTACAAATCTAAACCATTGGGTAAAGATACTATGGTACCCTAAAAAAAACTCAATGTTTTTTCGGTTTTGCTTTTTTCTGTTCTCCGCCCCACATCGTAGTTTGTGGCAGTTATCATTGGGTACCATAGTTTGTGATTTTTGCCCGCCTCATCCAGAGGCTCCTCTGGTCTAGCTTGCAGTGTCCAGAGATGGACACTGCAAGCTAGACCAGAGGAGCCTCTGGATGAGGCGGGCAAAAATCACAAACTCTTGCCCAATGGTTTAGATTCAAAATGTCTGGCCACCAGATATGTCTGATCCCTATTGTTTATGGCTCTGATGTGTTGTTAAATTTGTTGGCGAACTGGAAAAATAGTACTACTTTTGTACATTTTGAGACCGCTGCACCTAAGGGCATATACCAAAAACTGGCTCTTAAAATCTAGTGGCTTCATAATCTTCCACTTTCTATCTGTGAAAGGTAAGGGTACCTCCATTGTATTTTCTCCAAACTTTCACGCCTTGTATTTGTGGCATCTTCTTAACCCCTTGCTTTCACTCAACAAGGTTGCTTGTTGCCAGGTCCGTGGGCTGTTGCTCACCAGTGCCTGTTGTAGTGACTATATATCGGAAAAGAGGTGTCCCTTTAGGTGCCCGGCAACATCCGCCTGGCGGGATCGGTGCAAGTTACAGGTTACATTTTTGTGGCATTATGGGAGCTGTAGAAAGCACTAGAGCTCCCATAATCCTCCAGAAATGTAATATGGGGATGTAGTAAAAATGAGATAATGAGAAAGGACTCATAACCCTGAAAAAGACTTGGCAGTCAAAACACATTGGTTGGTGCGAGACACGATAGCTTAAAAAAATTAATTCAATTAAGAAAATCCCAGGATTACACGTCCTTCCTTGAGATAGATAGATATATATATGCACACACACACACACATATATATATATATATATATCCATCAAGTACACTTACCTTACCTGTGAATATGCTACTTGAAAAAAACATTTTCATTTTTAGAAAACAAAAATATTACTGAGTCCCACAACCTCGACACCAAGCAGTGCATATGCCGGTGCTGCAGGACATACATCCCCACACTTGCCCCCAGAGTAACCAAAGCTCCTGCAGGGTATACCCCTTACCAGGCCTGCTGCCTAATGCCAGCATATAGGGGAGGTGGTTTTACACCAAGAAAATTAGTGCTGCCATCTACACCTCTCTGAAAATGGGGGTGCGAAACCCTGCCCGCCTGCGTCACCCACAAGGGGTGCGGGTGGTGCTGCCTGCTTCTGCCATGATTCGGGAGGGAGGATTGGAGTCAGGAGAGGAGTCAGGCGGTAGGAAGTGAGACTGGGAAAAAAACAGGAGGACAGGTCAGAAAAGTAAAAGTAAAAATAAAGCCACAAAAACACAGACAGAAAAGTAAAATGGGGAAAGTAACACAAACAAGTGAACACAAGTTGGAATTGAGAACTGAGAGATCAGATGGGGGTGGATTAATTTTGGAGTGGAACAAGCAGACAGCAGGGAGAAACAGAAGCTAGCAATACAAAATGGCTGCGCCCTTGCACCCCTTGTGGTGCCATTCAGACCGATTTTTCAACACGAAACGCACTGCTGGAGTGGAAAAAGTATTGTGAATGGCAGGGCGAGCATTTCTCATTCGTTGGTGGAATTCTGCGGAATCTAGCAGAGTTTTTTTGTAACTTCGCAGAATTCCGCTGAGTGAAACTCCGCAAGTTACTCCTAGGCCTAGTTGTCATAAGTAAACTCACCGCCTTTCTCAATGCGTCATAAAAGAAACAACGTGTCACTAGCACTTCAAACAAGCACTGGCAAAGCCAACAGGGCTGGCATTAGCAGCCTGCCTTTTGGCAATTTTCTTTTGTCATGGTTTTGACAAAACTTTGTTTGTGAAGCTGCGGGGCCTTCATCAATCTAAAACAAATATTGCCAAAAGGAATAAAGAAATTTGTCATAAAAAAAGCACACATTATAATAGTACACCCCGGTACTGTAGAGAACTACTTTGTGTGTGAATGTGGTCTATGTAAAGGTCATCAAGTCGTAACTCATAGTGAAGTCAGACAATTGTTGTAGTGGGAAGACGCACTTGCCCCCTGATGCATGCTCATGTGGGTGAAAGAAAAATGTGAATGACACAACCACAGACAAATGGATGAAGTGTGGCTGAAAACTCCTATAAGTAACATCATACACATACTTTTAGTAAAATCAAAAGGTCTTGGGTAACATGGATCTAAACAATCCAATCGTTCTGGCGTTGGTTGCCAGTCTCTTGCCTTTGAGAGAGAAAGAAAGGGAAAAAGAAAGAAAAAGAGAATGAAAGAACGAAAGAACGAAAGAAAGAAGGCAAAAATAAAAAGAAAGAAAGAAGTAAAACAAAGACAGAAAGAAAGAACAGAAAGAGAAGGGAAGCAAGTAATAAGGAAAAACAAAGACGGAATTACAGAAAAAGGAAAGACGAAGAAATAAAGAACAAATGAAAAAGATTGACGTAAAGACAAAGATAAGAACAAAACATGAAAGTGAAGGAAAAGACAAAATAAAGAAAGAAAAAGAAACAAAGGAACAAAAGAAAAAGAAAAGAAAGAAAGAAAGCCAGGAAGAGTAAAGAAAAAAACAAAATGAAAAAGTAAAAACAATGAAAAGAAGGAAAGAAAGAAAGAAGGCAAGAGAGAGAGAAGCAAACAAAAACAAAAAAGTATTACAAGTTCTGCAAATAAACACAATAAAGGCCATTTTTCGTCCTGAGCAAAGTTTCCCCACCCCTGCAGACTTTCCCTCCCTCAAAGGGAGGAAAAGCCTGCGGGGTGAAGGCATAAATGGTGCCTGTCTATCCCACTACTCGTTCTCTCACCATCAATTACATATTATTACCATATATACAAATTGCTTTACTTTTTTTCTTTTTTGTATACTGTCTGTAAATGTATTTTACTATTCTCCTTGTATATTGGCTGTAAAGGTTGCTATGCACAGTCTGTAAAATGCTTGGATACCCTTGGGTCAAGTTGACGCTATATAAAACTCAAAAATTAAATAAATTAGTCATTTTGGGAAACAGAGTCCACAGTCACCAAGAATTGTCCACTTAATATTGTATATTACTGAATCTTTCAGTTTGTGTACTGCTTGTATAGTAAAACAAAATGAGGATAACTTGATACAGAACAGTTTCAAGAGTACTCAATCTGATATGCTGTGAAATGCCAGCAGTCAGATAAACAAAGGACATTTAATGTAATTTACAAAAGAACTGGTAGGAGACCGGAACTGATAAAGTTGGAATGTGTCCTTTGCTCACAACTGGTAGAAAGCTTTCTGTTATCACATCAGGCTGTAAAGACAAAGGCAACACTAATTATAAAGTAAAATCAAAAACTTACACTAAAGGGAACTACCTTATGCGCAGAAGTGCTCAGTGTGAGAAAGAATGCAGTCACTCAAAATGAAGTTAGTCAGTGGCTGCAGTAGGCTGACCCATTGAACCATGCTGAATGCTTTGGTGGGCGGAAGTAAAATGTGAAAGGCAAAACAATCGACCAATGGATAAAGAAAGCGGATGATCAGCCACTCTAAGTAAGTACAATATACATACAATTTTAGCAAACTCAAAAGATCTTGTCTAATGTCGGGCGTAAAAAACATATTCTTGGGAAAAGAGAGTGTACTACTCTTAGAATCTGAATCTAATGCCAGTTACATTAAGTCTTAATTTATCCTAGTTATGCAATTCATTACTAATGAGGCGATCCCACCTCAGTGCAACAGAAAACCACAGGAACTGCTGAAAGAGAAAGCCCGCCCACCTAATATGGATGCTATAAGAGCAGACTTCCACAGCATTCCCCCAAATATACTACGTTCAAATGAATGCCATAATGTCAAGTGCTGACGGGGAACAATGTAATAACTGTGATGAGTATGAGTATGACTAGGACTAGTGAAGATACCATTATATGATAGGGCTATTACTCCTGCACCCTTCACCCCAGTCATTATTAATGAGGAATACCAAAGCACAAATTAACTTTGCCACAATAACAAGTAATATCAGGTTTAATTTACAAAACTCTAAAGGATCAAAAGTAAAATAATATAGAAGGTTCAGATAGAGTATTGCCTCTTGAAGAGTTTTTTTCCCTAACTTCCCTCCTTCCTGTAAAGAGCCACATGGCTCTCTAAAGGTTCTTATTGCTGCCCATATAGACTTAAAGATTGAAAGTAACAAATTAGTATTAAAAAGCCCTCCCAAAGGAACTACAAGGTATCAGAAATCTCACACTGTGGAAGTACCTTAGCAATGGAAATGCACCATGTTTGCAAAGATTTCCAATGCCGAACAAAGGATTTAAGAGTGGCCACTTTCCTAGGAATTTGGATCACTTCTACCAAAAAGGAAGGAAGCCTTTTCTGCAGCAACATCCTACTCACAACTTACAAATTGATAAGACTAACTCATTTAAAACTAACTCCTCCATGCTCTGAAAAGGAGGAAATACAAGAGGGAACTTTCCATAAATTGCCTAATACTCCAACTGGGGGAACCAGAATCTCCTGGGCAAAAAGGTATTACCAGAATGATTTTCCTCTCTCTCGCTGAAGCCTGGTCAACACCAGAGATGGAGCAAAGACATTAAAAGGAGCATCCATCTCAAGAATTGCACATCTATTTTTTTTTAATGCAAAAAGAACAGATGATGGCAGAATGCTGAACAAATCAAACATTCACACCAGTCACAGATCTGTGTTAAATCCATCACTTTTTTTGCTTGCCTTACCATTCCAGTGTGGGCCCAGCCATATGCAAGTCAGTCTTGACCCTGCTCCCCAAGGGAACAGTCAAGTCTGAATTGAAAAGCCAGGTCCACCCTGGACCACAAACAAGAATACTGGGCCTGGATTCAGGGTATCACCCCTCCTCTGCCAGGTTAGCTTGAATTTGGTGGCATATCAAGCACAGGACCCACGTCTGGGCATACCCTTCCCACTTAGGGTGACAAATGCAAAAAGAACAGATGATGGACTGAATGCTGAACAAATCAAACATTTACCCTAAGCCAGAGATCTAGGTTAAATCCATCCTTTTTAGGTTTCGCCCTGGCCGTAGCAACTGCGTAGCAGTTGCTCCGCCCAGGGCGAAATCTAATGTTATCTCAATAGTGGGGACTTGAAACCGCCCCTTCTTCCATTGACTAGCTCCATAAATGGAGGCTAGCCATTGGAAGACACGGTTGTCCATCACTCTTTCCCGGTCAGAACGCGATCAGAACGCGAATCGTGGGCGTTTCCGACTCTTTTTTTAAGTCCCGCCCCTTGATGCCGTATGTCCCGGCTGCAGGAGGAGGAGGCGGGGTGGCCCCGGGACTCTGACTGGCCGCCCAGGGAGTGTGGGGCCCGCTGGAGACAACCGAGCTCCGTCTGCTGGACCAAAGAGCGCCGATCCGGGGCTGCGAGGAGCTAGGGACGAGGGATCCGAGCGGCGGCCGGAGGACGGGACTTTTGTGCGCCTTCCGCCTGGGGTTCCCGGCCCTGCCTGGCCGTTGTTCACCCTCAGCGCTGCCCCCGGGGAGACGGGACTGTCCCGCGGTGTGAGGTGAGTGATCGAGGCCCAGCCCCCCCTCCAGGGGTCCGTGGGTAGAGATCCGAGGGTTCACCCCTTTGGCTGGTGAAGCTCCCCTGACTCCTCTCCCCTTGTCCTGTGCACACCACGGCCCCTTGGACACCCCCACCCACTGTTGTGGGGCCTCCCCGGGCAGAGCAGGGCTGCTTCTGCCTGGCACCACCACGGGCAGGGACCGCAGAAATGGCTGCAGGCTTGGAGCTGGTGACCAAGACACAACCACATTTCAGTGCACAGAAAATTGTACGAAAACTGAGGAAACGAAGTGCTGAAAACGGGTTTTGATTACTATATTTGTTCAAAGGTGTAAACTATGCCGGACACTAAAGTGTTCCGTAAACTTGGTCGGCAGGCAGGACGTTGTTTGTGCGTTCTTTGAAGTGGAGACCTGACAGCACGTTTCGTCCCCCTGCGTTATGTCCTGTCTGGATACACTTCCATCTCACTGTGCATTCTCCTTTTAGTATAATGCGTGCCTCCTCCATGTTTCCTTTCACTTTTATATCTTAATTATCTTCCGTCGTTATCAATTCCTATTCTGCTGACCTTACCCTTTCAGCATTCGCCTGTCCTCTTCTGGCTCCAAAGCTGCCCTTGCCTCCTGGGCTTTCAGGTGCCCTTACTTTATGTGTCTTCTGCAGCCCTTACCCTTTCTGCCGACGTTAACCTTTGTATATTCTACTGCACTTACCCTGTGTCTTCTGCTGCCTTCGCCCTTTGTGCCTTCTGCTGCCCATACCCTGTTTGTCTTTGATGCCCTTAACCTGTTTGTCTTTGCTGTCCTTACCGTGTGTGTCTTCTGCTGCCCTTACCGTGTGTGCCTTCTGCTGCCCTTACCGTGTGTGTCTTCTGCTGACCTTGGTGTCTTCTAGTGCAATTAACCTATGTGTCTTCTGCTTCCCTTGCCCTATGTGTCTTCTGCTGTCCTTGCCCTATGTGTCTTCTGCTGTCCTTGCCCTATGTGCCTTCTGCTGCTCTCACCCCGTGTCTTCTGCTGCTCTCACCCTCTGTGTGTGCCTTCTGCTGCTCTCACCCCGTGTATTCTGCTGCTCTCACCCCGTGTGTGTGCCCTTCTGCTGCTCTCACCCTCTGTGTGTGCCCTTCTGCTGCTCTCACCCTCTGTGTGTGTCTTCTGCTGCTCTCACCCCGTGTATTCTGCTGCTCTCACCCCGTGTCTTCTGCTGCTCTCACCCCGTGTCTTCTGCTGCTCTCACCCCGTGTCTTCTGCTGCTCTCACCCCGTGTCATCTGCTGCTCTCACCCCGTGTCTTCTGCTGCTCTCACCCTGTGTGTGTGTGTGTGTCTTCTGCTGCTCTCACCCTGTATGTGTGTGTCTTCTGTTGCTCTCACCCTGCGTGTGTGCCTTCTGTTGCTATCACCCTGTGCGTGTGCCTTCTGTTGCTCTCACCCTGTACGTGTGCCTTCTGTTGCTCTCACCCTGTGCGTGTGCCTTCTGTTGCTCTCACCCTGTGTGTGTGCCTTCTGTGGCTCTCACCCTGTGTGTGTGCCTTCTGTGGCTCTCACCCTGTACGTGTGCCTTCTGTTGCTCTCACCCTGTACGTGTGCCTTCTGTTGCTCTTACCCTGTGTGTGTGCCTTCTGTGGCTCTCACCCTGTGTGTGTGCCTTCTGTGGCTCTCACCCTGGGTGTCTTTTGCTGCTCTCACCCTGTGTGTATATTGCTGCTCTCACCCTGTGTGTATATTGCTGCTCTCACCCTGTGTGCATATTGCTGCTCTCACCCTGTGTGTATATTGCTGCTCTCACCCTGTGTGTGTGTATTTTCCTGCTCTCACCCTGTGTGTGTGTGTATTTTGCTGTTCTCACCGTGTGTGTGTGTGTGTATTTTGCTGTTCTCACCCTGTGTGTGTGTATTTTGCTGTTCTCACCCTGTGTGTGTGTCTTTTGCTGCTCTCACCCTCTGTGTATGTGTGTTTTGCTGCTCTCACCCTGTGTGTGTGTGTGTCTTTTGCTGCTCTCACCCTCTGTGTATGTGTATTTTGCTGCTCTCACCCTGGGAGTCTTTTGCTGCCCTCACCCTGTGTGTGCCTTCTGTTGCTCTCACCCTGTGTGTGTGGCCTTCTGTTGCTTTCACCCTGTGTGTGTGTGCCCTTTGCTGCTCTCACCCTGGGTGTCTTTTGCTGCTCTCACCCTGGGTGTCTTTTGCTGCTCTCACCCTGTGTGTGTGTATTTTGCTGCTCTCACCCTGTGTGTGTGTATTTTGCTGCTCTCACCCTGTGTGTGTGTATTTTGCTGCTCTCACCCTGTGTGTGTGTTTGTTTATTTAGCTGCTCTCACCCTGTGTGTGTGTGTGTATTTAGCTGCTCTCGCCCTGTGTGTGTGTATTTTGCTGCTCTCACCCTGTGTGTGTGTATTTTGCTGTTCTCACCTTATGTGTGTGTGTTTTGCTGTTCTCGCCCTGTGTGTATTTGTCTTTTGCTGCTCTCACCCTGGGTGTGTTTTGCTGCTCTCACCCTGGGTGTCTTTCTGCTCTCACCCTGGGTGTCTTTTCCTGCTCTCGCCCTGGGTGACTTTTGCTGCTCTCACCCTGTGCGTGTGTGTGTATTTTGCTGCTCTCACCCTGTGTGTGTGTATTTTGCTGCTCTCACCCTGTGTGTATGGGTCTTTTGCTGCTCTCACCCTCTGTGTATGTGTGTTTTGCTGCTCTCACCCTTGGTGTCTTTTGCTGCTCTCACCCTGGGTGTCTTTTGCTGCTCTCACCCTGTGTGTGTGTGCGCCTTCTGTTGCCCTCACCCTGTGTGTGTGCCTTCTGTTGCCCTCACCCTGTGTGTGTGTGTGTGTGCCTTCTGTTGCTCTCACCCTGTGTGTGTGCCTTCTGTTGCTCTCACCCTGTGTGTGTGTGCCTTCTGTTGCTCTCACCCTGTGTGTGTGTGCCTTCTGTTGCTCTCACCCTGTGTGTGTGTGCCTTCTGTTGCTCTCAACCTGTGCGTGTGCCTTCTGTTGCTCTCACCCTGTGCGTGTGCCTTCTGTTGCTCTCACCCTGTGCGTGTGCCTTCTGTTGCTCTCACCCTGTGCGTGTGCCTTCTGTTGCTCTCACCCTGTGCGTGTGCCTTCTGTTGCTCTCACCCTGTGTGTGTGCCTTCTGTGGCTCTCACCCTGTGTGTGTGCCTTCTGTGGCTCTCACCCTGTGTGTGTGCCTTCTGTGGCTCTCACCCTGGGTGTCTTTTGCTGCTCTCACCCTGTGTGTATATTGCTGCTCTCACCCTGTGTGTATATTGCTGCTTTCACCCTGTGTGTATATTGCTGCTCTCACCCTGTGTGTGTGTATTTTCCTGCTCTCACCCTGTGTGTGTGTGTGTGTATTTTGCTGTTCTCACCCTGTGTGTGTGTGTGTGTGTGTGTGTGTGTGTATTTTGCTGTTCTCACCCTGTGTGTGTGTGTGTGTGTCTTTTGCTGTTCTCACCCTGTGTGTGTGTAGTTTGCTGTTCTCACCCTGTGTGTGTGTCTTTTGCTGCTCTCACCCTCTGTGTATGTGTTTTGCTGCTCTCACCCTGTGTGTGTGTGCCCTTTGCTGCTCTCACCCTGGGTGTATTTTGCTGCTCTCACCCTGGGTGTCTTTTGCTGCTCTCACCCTGGGTGTCTTTTGCTGCTCTCACCCTGTGTGTATTTTGCTGCTCTCACCCTGTGTGTGTGTATTTTGCTGCTCTCACCCTGTGTGTGTGTTTCTTTATTTAGCTGCTCTCACCCTGTGTGTGTGTGTATTTAGCTGCTCTCACCCTGTGTGTGTGTTTGTTTATTTAGCTGCTCTCACCCTGTGTGTGTGTATTTTGCTGTTCTCACCTTATGTGTGTGTGTTTTGCTGTTCTCACCCTGTGTGTATTTGTCTTTTGCTGCTCTCACCCTCTGTGTATGTGTTTTGCTGCTCTCACCCTGGGTGTGTTTTGCTGCTCTCACCCTGGGTGTCTTTTTCTGCTCTCACCCTGGGTGTCTTTTCCTGCTCTCACCCTGGGTGTCTTTTCCTGCTCTCGCCCTGGGTGACTTTTGCTGCTCTCACCCTGTGCGTGTGTGTGTATTTTGCTGCTCTCACCCTGTGTGTGTGTATTTTGCTGCTCTCACCCTGTGTGTATGGGTCTTTTGCTGCTCTCACCCTCTGTGTATGTGTGTTTTGCTGCTCTCACCCTTGGTGTCTTTTGCTGCTCTCACCCTGGGTGTCTTTTGCTGCTCTCACCCTGTGTGTGTGTGCCTTCTGTTGCCCTCACCCTGTGTGTGTGTGCCTTCTGTTGCTCTCATCCTGTGTGTGTGCCTTCTGTTGCTCTCACCCTGTGTGTGTGTGCCTTCTGTTGCTCTCACCCTGTGCGTGTGCCTTCTGTTGCTCTCACCCTGTGCGTGTGCCTTCTGTTGCTCTCACCCTGTGCGTGTGCCTTCTGTTGCTCTCACCCTGTGCGTGTGCCTTCTGTTGCTCTCACCCTGTGCGTGTGCCTTCTGTTGCTCTCACCCTGTGTGTGTGCCTTCTGTGGCTCTCACCCTGTGTGTGTGCCTTCGGTGGCTCTCACCCTGTGTGTGTGCCTTCTGTTGCTCTCACCCTGGGTGTCTTTTGCTGCTCTCACCCTGTGTGTATATTGCTGCTCTCACCCTGTGTGTATATTGCTGCTTTCACCCTGTGTGTATATTGCTGCTCTCACCCTGTGTGTGTGTATTTTCCTGCTCTCACCCTGTGTGTGTGTGTGTGTATTTTGCTGTTCTCACCCTGTGTGTGTGTGTGTGTGTGTGTGTGTGTATTTTGCTGTTCTCACCCTGTGTGTGTGTGTGTGTGTCTTTTGCTGTTCTCACCCTGTGTGTCTGTAGTTTGCTGTTCTCACCCTGTGTGTGTGTCTTTTGCTGCTCTCACCCTCTGTGTATGTGTTTTGCTGCTCTCACCCTGTGTGTGTGTGCCCTTTGCTGCTCTCACCCTGGGTGTATTTTGCTGCTCTCACCCTGGGTGTCTTTTGCTGCTCTCACCCTGTGTGTCTTTTGCTGCTCTCACCCTGTGTGTATTTTGCTGCTCTCACCCTGTGTGTGTGTATTTTGCTGCTCTCACCCTGTGTGTGTGTTTGTTTATTTAGCTGCTCTCACCCTGTGTGTGTGTGTATTTAGCTGCTCTCACCCTGTGTGTGTGTTTGTTTATTTAGCTGCTCTCACCCTGTGTGTGTGTATTTTGCTGTTCTCACCTTATGTGTGTGTATTTTGCTGTTCTCACCTTATGTGTGTGTGTTTTGCTGTTCTCACCCTGTGTGTATTTGTATTTTGCTGCTCTCACCCTCTGTGTATGTGTTTTGCTGCTCTCACCCTGGGTGTGTTTTGCTGCTCTCACCCTGGGTGTCTTTTTCTGCTCTCACCCTGGGTGTCTTTTTCTGCTCTCACCCTGGGTGTCTTTTTCTGCTCTCACCCTGGGTGTCTTTTCCTGCTCTCACCCTGGGTGTCTTTTCCTGCTCTCACCCTGGGTGACTTTTGCTGCTCTCACCCTGTGCGTGTGTGTGTATTTTGCTGCTCTCACCCTGTGTGTGTGTATTTTGCTGCTCTCACCCTGTGTGTATGGGTCTTTTGCTGCTCTCACCCTCTGTGTATGTGTGTTTTGCTGCTCTCACCCTTGGTGTCTTTTGCTGCTCTCACCCTGGGTGTCTTTTCCTGCTCTCACCCTGGGTGTCTTTTCCTGCTCTCGCCCTGGGTGACTTTTGCTGCTCTCACCCTGTGCGTGTGTGTGTATTTTGCTGCTCTCACCCTGTGTGTGTGTATTTTGCTGCTCTCACCCTGTGTGTATGGGTCTTTTGCTGCTCTCACCCTCTGTGTATGTGTGTTTTGCTGCTCTCACCCTTGGTGTCTTTTGCTGCTCTCACCCTGGGTGTCTTTTGCTGCTCTCACCCTGTGTGTGTGTGCCTTCTGTTGCTCTCACCCTGTGTGTGTGCCTTCTGTTGCTCTCACCCTGTGTGTGTGTGCCTTCTGTTGCCCTCACCCTGTGTGTGTGTGCCTTCTGTTGCTCTCACCCTGTGTGTGTGCCTTCTGTTGCTCTCACCCTGTGTGTGTGTGCCTTCTGTTGCTCTCACCCTGTGTGTGTGCCTTCTGTTGCTCTCACCCTGTGTGTGTGTGCCTTCTGTTGCTCTCACCCTGTGTGTGTGCCATCTGTTGCTCTCACCCTGGGTGTCTTTTCCTGCTCTCGCCCTGGGTGACTTTTGCTGCTCTCACCCTGTGCGTGTGTGTGTGTATTTTGCTGCTCTCACCCTGTGCGTGTGTGTATTTTGCTGCTCTCACCCTGTGTGTGTGTATTTTGCTGTTCTCACCCTCTGTGTATGTGTGTTTTGCTGCTCGCACCCTGGGTGTCTTTTGCTGCTCTAACCCTGGGTGTCTTTTGCTGCTCTCGCCCCGGGTGTCTTTTGCTGCTCTCGCCCCGGGTGTCTTTTGCTGCTCTCACCCTGGGTGTCTTTTGCTGCTCTCACCCTGTGTGTCCTTTGCTGCTCTCACCCTGTGTGTCCTTTGCTGCTCTCACCCTGTGTGTCCTTTGCGGTTCTCACCCTGTGTGTGTCCTTTGCTGTTCTCACCCTGTGTGTGTCCTTTGCTGTTCTCACCCTGTGTGTGTCTTTTGCTGCTCTCATCCTGTGTGTGTCTCTCCTGCTGCTCTCACCGTGTGTGTGTGTGTGTGCGTGTGTGTATTTTGCTGCTCTCACCCTGTGTGTGTGTGTATTTTGCTGCTCTCACCCTGTGTGTGTGTGTGTGCATTTTGCTGCTCTCACCCTGTGTGTGTGTGTGTATTTTGCTGCTCCCACCCTGTGTGTGTATTTTGCTGTTCTCACCCTGTGTGCATGTGTCTTTTGCTGCTTTCACCCTCTGTGTATGTGTGTTTTGCTGCTCTCACCCTGGGTGTCTTTTGCTGCTCTCACCCTGGGTGTCTTTTGCTGCTCTCACCCTGGGTGTCTTTTGCTGCTCTCACCCTGGGTGTCTTTTGCTGCTCTCACCCTGGGTGTCTTTTGCTGCTCTCACCCTGGGTGTCTTTTGCTGCTCTCACCCTGGGTGTCTTTTGCTGCTCTCACCCTGTGTGTGTGCCTTGTGCTGCTCTCACCCTGTGTGTGTGCCTTGTGCTGCTCTCACCCTGTGTGTGTGTGTGTCTTGTGCTGCTATCACCCTATATGTGTGTTTTTTGCTTCTCTCACCCTGTTTGTGTTTCTTTTGCTGCTCTCACCCTGTGTGTGTGTGTGTGTGTGTGTGTGTGTGTGTGTGTTTTGCTGCTCTCACCCTGTGTGTATGTGGCTTTTGCAACTCTCACCCTGTGTGTGTGTTTCTTTTGCTGCTCTCACCCTTTGTGTGTCTTTTGCTGCTTTCACCCTGTGTGTGTGTGTCTTTTGCTGCTCTCACCCTGTTTGTGTCTCTTCTGCTGCTCTCACCCTGTGTGTGTCTCTTCTGCTGCTCTGGGGCTCCTGTTGCTCTTAGGCTCCTGCTGCTCTTACTGCTTGTACGTGCTAGTGCCTGCTTTTCCCTTTAGCTGCTGCGCATGCTGTTGCCCGTATGCACTGAGCTCTTTCTTACCCGCTATTTTGTATCCTACCCATTCCTTTTAAGGATCGCTCTACTTTGTATTCCCCTCTGTGCATTTTGCTGCCCTTACACTTTGTGCTATCTGGGGACCTTACCTTGGGGGGCCCTGTTGCCCTTACACACTTGACCTGCTCCTGCCTGCTGCGCCCTCACCTTTGTCCCCTGTGGCTTAGTTCCCCCTTACCCTCTGAGTGGTTTGCTCCTACAGTCACGGTTTCCCTTGCCCGCTGTGCTGTATGCTATCCATCACTTTTCAGGAGCAGCCTCTTTGGTACCCCCTGAGCCTTCTTCCCCCACTTACTCTCTGTGCCTTCTGTACCCCTCCCAGTGCTAATCTGCTTCTCCGTCCCTGTGTGTGTTTCCCTTACCCCTTCCTGACCCCCTGTATCCCACCCCTGTGTGTTCTCATCTGCGGCCCTGGCATCCCTCTCATTGCCCTGTGTTGTCATTACCCCTTGCTGTCTGTCCCCTGTGTGCACATCTGACACTCCTCGCTGCCCCAGCATCCTCTGTTCCAATGCCTTTCATTGTCCTGTGTCACCCATTCCCAGGGCTTTCATTGGGATAAAAAAAACTGTGGGGGTCTCTCACGGGGGCGTGGCCTATGTAATTAAGGGTGTGGCTTTAAAACACTCAACTAAAAATCTGTGGTTAGCATAGTGTGCCTCCCCACTGGTATTTGGCTGCTTCTTTCGGATGTTGCATCCAGATATTTAATACAGCAGCTCACTTTACACCTAAAATAAGCCACTACTATTGACTTTGTTGATGGTTGTTCTCTCCATAAGATGAGTGAGTAACAACTATGGCTTTGTTGTGTATAACATTGAAAATGCTTCAGTTCTGAAATGACGAGACTGAAATAACTATAACGAGTCTCTTTTCAAGTTACATCAAAGGCAGTGGAGGGTGGCACTGGTGCAGAGTTAAGATACTGGTTTCCTCTGAGGGTAAGGGCAAAAATGGACAGCTGCCTCTGCACCTTTCTGTTCTCAGCCCTTTCCTTGCCCTGTTTTCATCACCCCTACCTGCCCCCGTGTTCCACTCCTATGTGCACACATCTGATACCCAGCATCCTTCTGTTCTTATCCCCTCATTGCCCTGTATTTTAATCACAACTTCCTGTGTTCCTTTTGGTGTGCTCATCTGCCCACTCACCCCCTCTAGTCATCACTCTTTTTGCCCCGTTTTCATCACCCCTTCCTGCCCCCAGTGTCGCACTCTGTGTACTCATCTGCCACTCCTCGGCTCCCTCTGCTCTCATTCTTTTCCTTGCCTGGTGTTTTCATCGCCCTTTTTTGGCCCCTGAGTTCCACTTCTCTGTGCACACATCTGCCACCCTCTCTTCTCGCCCTCTCCTTGTCCTGTGTTTTCATCACCCCTTCCTATCATGTTTTCCACTGTTTGCTCATTTGCCACCAACTGATGCCCCCTGCATCCCTCTGTTCTCACCCCTTTCATTGCCGGTGTTTTCATCACCCCTCTCCCTGTCCTGTGGTTTTTTAGGTTTCGACCTGGCGAAAAGCTGCCAAGCAGCGTTTCGCGCAGGCGAAATCTTATGTCTTACACTGTGTGGCTGGGAATCCGCCCCTGTGTTCCATTGGCTAGCTCCATAAATGGAGGCTAGCCATTGGAACAGAGATCTGTCCGTCAATTGCGGAGCAGATTCGGGGGCGTTCCGGCCATTGTTACTCATCCGGCCCCTTTGGACACGTCAGTGCGGCGGTGGGCGGGGTTTATTTTTGTGTTCGTCGAGGTTTCTTTTCATCATTCCGCAGCCGACCGCCGCCGGAGGAAGTCCAGGTCCAGGTGAGTGCTTTCCGTGTGCCCGTTCGTTCCCGCACCCCCCTCCCGCTGTCCGTCTTCCCGTTCCTGCCCCCCCCTCCCGCTGTTCGTGTCCCCTGTCTTCTCGAAGGAAATCTGCCAGGTGAGTGCTTTCCGTGTGCCCGTTCGTTCCCGCACCCCCCTCCCGCTGTCCGTCTTCCCGTTCCTGCCCCCCCCCTCCCGCTGTTCGTGTCCCCTGTCTTCTCGAAGGAAATCTGGCAACACTAAACCTTCTTGAAAAAGATGTTGTGAATAGTTCTTTGTGGTGTGACTCATTTGGATCTGTAATATTTCTGTGCCCATTGTACCTGGATAGGCCGCAGTGTTCGCAGTATAGTAATTTGGGTTGATACCTGGAACATACTCGGAATACCTGCAAACAAAAACCTGCTTGTACACTTCATTGCTGGGAATGTGTAAGAGCGGAAATGAACGCGTGATGTAGTTTGTTTGAGTAGGCTCTCCAGTTAATTTCCAAATTCAGTTTATCCTAATTTAGTGTAATCAAGCAGACTCGAACTGCCGTTTCTGTGAACTTAAATATTGAATTTGTTTATTTGGCACTTTGTCATGCAAATGTGTTGCACTGATTGTTACATGACTTATAAAGGGCCGAAAGTTTTTCTTAGAAGCTTGCTGCTGGGATTGTCGATACCGGGTTATCCAGTATTAAGGCTGCATAGGCTTTAAGCAACATCATGTCTTTCTTCTGCCACCTTACACTTCTAGTCTATTTATCTCGCTTCTGCAGCTTCTTTTCAATCTCTGCTTTTTCAGTTTAATGCTGTTTTCCAGTATTTCTTTGTCCTCCTTTCTCCCTTTTCTGCCTCCAACTCTTTCTTGTTCTAGGTCAAAGTCTGAAGATGAAAAATAAGTCACTGTCCCCCAAAGTGAGCGGGTGCCAGCTGCAGTCATCTGCAGAGAGTTAATGCTTCCCTAGATCATTTATTAAAAATTGCTACTGATCTTCAGTAGACCATATCCTATTTGATCCGAAGTAAATAGCTCCCAGAGAACACCGGATATGTATGTGCTAGGGAGATCCCGGTTCCCTCTAGCGTTTTGACGTAAATACAAAGCTTGCTGGAATTCTAGCCTCGTGTTAACAATAGTAGTAACAGTAGCTTCACTTTACCATCGCCAACCTTCTTCCTTGCCTCAATCCAAGACATACTGTTGGTACAGGATTATATATCCGTACTTTTTAAGGTGTATTTGTATTAAACTGGCTGGTATTGTAAGCGGCCATTAAATAACACCTGATTAACTAATATAAAAGTCCATGTAGCACGTACATTCAAATGTTTTCGCGGAAAGCACTCTTTTAGTCAGATGCTTGCTGAAGCGTATGAAAAGGCCAGTAGTGCTGAAGCAATTTCAGTCATATGTTAGGCTAAGTGGCCTACTCGTGTCTTAAACAATACCTTTTTTTTTAATATTATTTTTTTTACCTCGTATCAAACATTTTTCTAGATGTGTAACGACTTTGGTCTTGTGAACGTGTCCCCGTCTTAGTTTCTGAACTTGATCATAATGTGTGATACTGAGCAAATCAGTTCATCTTGCACTTCTGGTGCAAGATGATGCCACAATTGTGGGAAGTTTAAATAAAGGCTGAGAATACGTGATAAGACATTAATATGACGGCAGGTTGGTTTGCTCAGTTCAGGTGTTCATTTGATGAATGAGCACAGCGTAGTGTTCATTCTGACATTTAAACACAAGTAAAATATGTAAGTAACGCGCTTACACGTGTTGTACCAGCACTTCTTAATGCAGAGGGTGAGTTAATGATTCTGTGAAGGCTGCATCACTGGGACAACTTCAGTCACGTTAGAATAGCACAAATGACTGTCTCAGCCACAGGCCTACCTTCCTTTCCTAGCGATCGACCTATTGGGAATTGTCTATTTGCTCACAGATCAATACACTTTTATTTGGACTGCAGCTTTAAATGGTCTATTGTAATCTGGCCCCCACACATTGTTTGATCCTGGGCAAATGAGCGCATCTCCCTGTGGCTCAGTTCTCTTTTGAGCATTTTGAAAAGAGCTAAATGTCAGTTATACGCTATAGAAAAAAATATTGGACATTTATTTTTCCATCTAGTAGTAGATTGAGCTATTTAATCAGTAATCCTTCTGCTAGGATTAATTTCTGAGAGAGTACTTTTCAATTAAACTTAAGTTTTATCAGCATACGTGTTACACTTGGAAGTACATGCTACCAACCTTCCCTCAATTTTAACATGGACTGAACGGCTGGATACCTGCAGTACTTATTTAAGGTGCTATGAACAATGAGGTGATAATATGCAATTCTCAAGTGTGCAAATTGGCTGTTAGTGACTGTGATAAAGCCCAAACAATATATAGCCCGTTGGCTGGATTTGATTTGTGTCAAGAGATTAGGAGATGTGTCCGGAATAAATGCCAATAAAAATCTGAGCTGGAGATTTAAAAAAAAAAAAAAAAAGTAGCCCATAGAGGAAACAATATTGACCTTTTTGCCGGAAATGTACTTATAAGGGATCGTCAAAAAACGTTGTCAAACTCCTTTGTAGGTAGCAACCATTAGTAAAGAATTGAAAGGAAGTGAGATGGACTTTCTAAGAGCAACTCGAATGTACAGCCTGCTTTTCCCAGTAAATACGGGTCTACATGCCTCAGCTGACAGTGGTGTTTTACTGTTCGAGGTGCAGGAGCGCCGTTTGCTTTCTACTGTTGCAAACTGGTGTCTCCGCACACCCTTGGGGAAGCAGTGGATCACCGTCACTCAGAGCGTGGCCCGGCGCTTATAGCTCTGATAGCCGTGAAATACTTCCCTACTACTGTTACGTCTGCAGTGAGTGTAACTGGATTAAGATACTGAAATTATTTTTAAAAGATTTATTTGGAAACCATGCATCACAATCCTGGACAAGTGTATGCGTCTATTACCCTCTTTGTATTAGGCTATAGCCACTTAAAGTCTGTTACTTTTTTAATAGTCTTAGGTTAACTGGGAGAGTTTTTAGTTTGTTATTTAATTGTACCTATTGTAGGTATTTGCTATCCTTGAATGTTTTAGGTCTTATAAATTAGATAGGAGTAATTTATTACTGTGCTGATTTTTGGAAAATGGCTGATTTTGGAAAACATGACGATTCGTGTTACACTTTGGATTTCCTCATTTGACTTGCTTTCATTTGTTTAACATTCTGCAAGAAGTCTTTCACCCACTCAAATACAAAATCCTGCTGTGATCATTCAAACCCTGCCAAAATAGTCTAATAAAAAAAGTAGAATCGGATAAATACAGTAGCATACGATTAAAAATATGCACTTGTTTTGATCTGCACATATACGAATTTAGAGTAGATAAAAGGGTGCGGTAGATCAACCAGTTGGCCTCCTGAGATAGATATGTAGACAAAATATTTATCTGATGGGAATATATATAACACCCACCTGTTCATCATAGTAACTTGTGCCAGGCATGAAAAAGCCAGCGTATGGAACATCTCTTCGTGTTCGGCTTGGGTGCAGTTATCTCATAAATGAGATGCATGAAGAAGGGTATTTTTCATCTGGAAACCTATTTTTGAAATAGTGATGTACCGTTTGTCTACTAAACTTACTGAGTGTACCTGGGGTGTAAAGTAAGCCCTCACGTCAAGAGTATTGCCCTCTCCAGTCCACGTGTTTTTTCCCTTGAATTCTGGGACGTGTACTCCTGGTTTTGTAATGGTATGAACAAGACAAGAAGTCCCAGATTCAAAGAAAAAACTGGAATGCGCATTGTCCTGGGAAACTTGGCTGGGCTGTAAAACGTGCCAGGCAGAAAAGTATGAATGCATATTTATTAGTAAACTAAATGTAAAAATATACAATTTTACGGCTCAATTTATTCTCAAAATACAAAATAAATATGGGTAAATACCAAAAAGGTGTTTAAAAAATAAATACACCAGTTTTGTGTGTGCCTCTGTTGCCTGCTTGCGACCCGTTTTTGTGTGTGCCTCTGTTGCCTGCTTGTGACCCGGTTTTGTGTGTGTGTGTGGGTGCAAATGCAATAGGTGTCGCATTTGCGAGAGATTAGGCTATTGGCTTTGTAAATGACAATGCCATTTATTTATGTTTTCAAAGCCAACACATAAATAAAAATGTTGTCATTTACAATGCCAATAGCTCTAACTTTTCCAAAGGCGAAACCGTTGCATTGTAAATGCTTGTTTTGCTTGCCATGGCATTCCAGTTACTTAAATTTGGGGCAAAAGATCAGAACTTATGCTTTGCTCTCAGTAGCAAAATGGTCTGTCTCCGGGGTCCCAAACCTTCTGAAACATTCCTGAAAATCCTAATAGGTCAGAACCATTTCCAGGGAAGACACAAAATTCCTGCTAAGGGAAACTGCTAGTGTATTCTCCACTTCCCTCATGTGAATCACATTCAGTCAACAAGAGATTCTTTGTTTGGGATCCCAAAAGATCGCAGACAATTCTCGGTAAAGTGCATCTCTTCCTGGTAATTTATGTATGAGACTGTGACCATGTTGTTGGATTTTATCAATAATGGATGATCCTTAATACCAGTCTCGAAACGCTTGAGAGTTTTCAACACAGCCAATAACTCATTCCAGTTGAAAGAGTGGAGGCACTCTGGAGGAGACCCGAGACCCAGTATCAAACTGCCTTCCAATGTTGCACCCCTTGCTAGCAGATGGCAACCTTAGTTTTCACTACTGGAGGGTCTGACAGAAAAGGAAACCCTTTGCTAATAATCTCAAAGATCATCCACAACCTTAAAGAATTTCTGATTGACTGGGAAACTGGAATCAATGTCCCGTAATTCAATGTAGTGGGCTTCCAGATTTTCTTCATGTGGATCATCCGAGGTCAAACAAGTTATGTGCCTCTATCTTCAGCAAGAATCTTGCTGCAGTTTGAGCCATCCCGAACAACCTCTCCAACAGGTCTTGGATTAGAACTGCTCAGACTTCTGGTAGAAGGTCTGTCTGTCCTGAACCTTGCACCATCTGGCATTGTGCCTCATTTAGAAGGAAAGCCATGAGTCTTCAGACAGATGTAGACCACTTTAGGCCCGCTCTCATTGATAACTTGGAGCATGGAGAAGCCTGTAGTACATAAAGTAACAGAGACCAGCCCTGCAGATACAAATGTTATACAAGAGGGCTATCACCTTCGTAGAGTCCATAGGGGCAGGTCTCAAACCGAAAGACAATACTTGGAATTAAAAGTGGCACCCTTGAACACAAAATCTCAGGTACGTCTGGAGCTACTTAAGAATTGCAACATGAAAATATGAATGTCTCAAATTCAGGGTGAAAATAAAGTGCACCACTGGGATTAAAAGAATTACTTTTAATATAGTCTCCATTTTGAAGTGAATCGCCTCCATCCACGGATTAACCTCCTTGAGGCTGATCACCACCCTGAAAACTCCTGAACCTTTCAAACTGGAAAACTACTTAAGTATGTCCTCTTACCTACTTCCTGATGAGGAACAGAAATAATTGATCTCTTTTCCCGAAGCTCCTGGATTGCTTGAACAAACGCCCTTTTCGATTTGATTCAATAAGCTTTATTCGGTTAAGATAAAACAACCATAAAAGCACAATACAAATACAATTATTAAAATCCATTTACAGTTCATTAAATAAATGGAATATAGTCACAATTCTTATAAAGTTAAAAACAACATACTTTTTCTTACATGAATTGATTTCAAAATTAATATTGCAGTGTAAAAGCAGATTTCAGGCTCTCGCATTGTACACCAACTCATAGCAGCTTCAGTGGTTATAATACGGTATTTTTTGAACAGAGGTTTTAAATAAGCAATACGGAGGTTCAGATACAAATCACATAGGAGAAGAAAGTGCAAAGTACTTTGTTTTGTACGTCCATCACAGGGACAGGGGGAGACAGGGTACTGTTTCACACTAGGAAATGCTACTAAGTGGTGAACAAGGCCCAGTCTCATTCTTGTAAGAACAAAACGATGTGTAGATCTAGTTACCTGGCTCAAATCCGTTTGGAAACCCTCATAGTCTAAGTAAGAATAATAAAACTGACAAGTTGTTTGCAGCCCTAAGTTTCTCTTGTGTAACACCTTTTTTTTTCAAATCCGTTTATAAGAGATTTTTGGAAACAAACAAAGAAGGACAATACTTTGGACATGGTAACAGCATCAGCATAGTAGGTGGGTATATCTGACACGCTTTGAGAGGCCCTGCATCTTTTCGGCGTGGGGTACCAGGCCCTGTGGGAAATAGGAAGGAATAATACCCACCCGACACTGACAAAACACATGCTGACAGGGTAACCACTCCAAAGTGAGTACATGATTGTCCACACGCTAAAACTGCGTGCATTAGCATAGTAGTGGGTGGATCTTCCCAACACCAGTTCGTACACAGAAGTGACTTTCATTCAACAGTTAGAACCAAACAATAAGGCAGAAAACTATTGCAGCTAGAGGAGTAACACTGGTACTCAATGGTCCCCTTCTCCCCCCCCCGAGCAGCACCCCCCATGCCCGCACACAGGCTCTAGTCACAGCCAAGTTCCACACCTGGGACCCTTGTGCCTCCAGTAGTCCTCGACTATGCCTCGTTGAATGGTTAGACCGGAGATCATCCAACTGCACACTCCAACCCCAAGGAGCGCCACTCAAACTGCCACATCTCCTTCGCCTCCAGTCCTCCCCTCCCGCTGTAGGGCACTAAGCATGCATTCCCAGCGCTCCGCCATTGGTTCCTTCCTGAGTCCTACCGTTTCCTCCCTCCGTATGGCCGTCCACTCTGCCCTGGCCCACACCTGAAGGGAGGATTTCCAAGCCCGTACAGTGGGTGGGTCGCTCGCTTTCCAGCGCTTCGTAAGGAGGCGCTTGGCCACCACCATTCCCAGGTCTAAGAAGCGGGACGACGCCTTGTCTTAAGGTGGTCTCCGAAACTGATGCAATATATACTCTGGCCACTCATGGGGTATGGCACGTCCAGTGGATCTACAGAGCAGGCCGCCTATGGCACTCCAATAGGAGCCCAACCTGGGGCAGCTCCACAAGAGGTGGAGGATCCCCGCATCTAGTTCCCCACACCTGGGGCAGGACGCAGCTGCGCGATGGAAATACCTATTTATAAGCGCAGGCATGAGGTAGGCCCTGTGAACAATAAAAAGTTGTATCTGGCGGAAGCGCAGGTTTCTGGGGATGCGCACCGGGCTTTTGAATATCTTTTCCCATTCCTTATCAGACACCTGCCTGCCCATGTCCTGCTCCCATTTACCCCTGAGTGAGGTCAAGCTAGCCCCTCTGTGTATCCTCAGCGACCCCGCAAACCAACGTATCAAATGTCTGCCCCTCCCCATGACGTGTAAGTATTGCATGGTTAGATGTTGTTCGGGTTCTGATGTCATGTCTCCCCACTTAGCTGTCATCTGTGCCACTATAGATCGGTGCAGCAGGAACCCCCCAGGGGTAAGCCCGTCTTCCGAAACCAGCATTTCGTACGTCACTAACGCACCGTCCCGAAAGAGGTCCTCTAACGTCTGTATGTCCGCCTCTTTCCAATGATCAAGCATGGGCCGCGTGAGGACTCCTATGCCCCCCAGAAAAGCCTCCAACGGCACCGCAGGTGCGTATGGAAGCACCCTTCGGGTAAGAAGGGGGCCCTACGGAAGCATTAATACGCTACTGCCAGCAGTAGTGGGGTGGGTCGCGCAGGCGCCGCCAGGGGGTGGAAAATCCTGGTGACTCGTTCCAATGAGTACGGCGGCTCCGCTGTGGCAGTATCGTCTCTACCCCTGTCCTCCAACCAGCGGGCGACCCATTGAAGCTGCGCTGCCAAGTAATAATGCTCGAAGTAGGGAGCGGCCAGCCCGCCGCAGTCCGTTGGCAGAAACAACTTCGCGAGCGCCAAACGGTGCCGGGACGCGCCCCAAATGTAGTCCCGCAACATCGCGTTGAGCGGTGCAAAGAAGGAGGGTGGCACATAGAGAGGCAGATTGGCAAAGTAATACAGGAGCCTGGGAAGCATAATCATTTTGGCAAGGGACACCATACACGTTGTGGTCAGCGGAAGGGAGGCCCAAAAGCGTACCTGTGATCTAAGTGCTATCACCGCTTTACCCATATTACCCTCTAATAAATTAGCTGGCTGCCTATAGACCTGGATCCCTAGATACCTGAAGGTATCAGCCCTCCACTGGACCCTCGTGTCACCCAGACAGTACCCCGGGTCTTCCATCTCCGCATTGAAGGCATAAAGGCATGACTTGCCTGCGTTTGCTTTGAGCCCTGAGACAACCGCAAACTGCTCCAGCCAGTGGGACAGCCTCTCGGGTATGTGCGCCACATATTTTACGAACACTAGCAGGATTCCGCATAAAGCGAGACCTGATGAGTCGCATCCCCAAGGGGAATCCCCGCTCCCAGGGTCTGCCGCAGTGCCGCCGCCAACGGTTCCACCGCTAGCGCGAACAGTAACGGGGACAGCGGGCAACCCTGACGAGTGCCCCGGCCCACCACCACCGACTCTGAAATATATGGGCCCAGTCTCACCCGAACCACTGGGTTCTTGTATAAGAGCTGAACCGCTTCCAGGAAACCCTCGCCCAGGTCAAAATGCGAGAGCACCTCAGCCAGATACCTCCACTCCAGGCAGTCAAAGGCTTTTTATAAATCAATTATCAGGCACCCTGCCCTGGGCCACTCCCTTGGTGCCTCCGTCGCCACCCAGAAGAACCTCCTGAGGTTCAGGGATGTGGACCTTGCAGGCACAAACCCGTTCTGATCGGGGTGCACTAGGTGGGAGACCACCGCCGCGAGCCACCCCGCTAAGATTTTCACGAAGATTTTATAGTCCGTATTGAGCATAGCCAGCGGCCTGTAGGAGCCTAAGGCAGTGTGGTTCCGGTCCGATTTGAGCAATGAGACCAGAAACGCTTCCCGCATGGACGGGGGGAACGAACCTTCCTCCATGGCAGTGTTAAACAACCGAAGGAGTAGGGGCACCAGAGTGTCCCTATTTGCCTTGTAGTATTCTGTGGGCAGGCCATCTGGGACAGGGGTTTTCCCCGTCGCCATGTCCCCAATTGCATCTCCCACTTCCTCCGAAGTGAGAGGAGCGTTAAGTGCGCCCCTATGGTCTTCAGAGGCCACAGTAGGGCAAGAGCGTCCAGAAACACGTCTAGCGTGAGCCTGGGGCCAATGCGGCGAGACTGGCATAACTGCTAGTAATGGTCGGTCAGGGCACGGTGGATCTCCTCCTTTGTGTATACCATCTCTCCCTCCGCAGTGCGCAGCGTTCCTATGGGGGTCCTACACCCTTCGCTCTGCACCAACCAGGCCAGAAGCCGGCCCGCTCTAACCGCCCTAGCGTGTGTCCTAGCCGTGTGTGCCGCGTAGTTATGGCAACGCAACTGCTCCATAAGTTTCGTGTGTTCAGTGCGTAGATCGCAATTAGGTCCGACAAATTGTTAATCCCCACTTCACAGTGGATTAATTCGGTGGGCGCCGAGGTAGGTAGACAGAGCAACTTTTTAAGGACTATATTTTCCTCGGATTGCAATTCACCATTACATTGATGACCCTATACCCCTGCACCGTATAATGCTGTAGAGGTACATCTAGCTTGGTAAATATGTGTCATATCTTTAATTCGGTGATCCCCTAATTTCGATGCGAACCTAAAGACCCCATGTACGCTTTTTGCCATCTTGGCCCGGACATTCGACATCTCCTGCGACCATTTCCCGTCACAAGAGAAAGATATCCCTAGGTAACAGAAATTGGCCACAGTTTGCATCCAGTGCTGCGTCCACTTCATTTATAAAAAGTGTAAAAAGCAATGGTGCGAGGATGCAGCCTTGACGGATGCCTCGTTTAACATCAAATTTAGGGGTACATTCGCCCCTTTGGCCGTACTGTACTGATGTTAATAATTTTTCATAGTGTGTTGCTAAAAAATAAATGATGGGCTCTGGGGCTCCAAGATCAAGTAGAATCGGCCAAAGTATAGCGTGATCTACTAGATCAAAGGCGCTGCTGAGGTCAGCAAAACATAGAAAAAGGGACCCTTGCTTAGCACATGTGTATTTTCTAATTAGAAGTTCTAAATTGATGCACTGTTTTGGGTTCCCCGCTCTTTCCTAAAACCATATTGGGCCCGTGTTAAAATCCCGTTGTCCTCAGCCCACTCCTCTAACCTGACCAGTAGAACCCTACGCATTACTTTAATTGATGAATCTAATAAAGAAATTGGCCGGTAGTTCTTGGCTTCTGATTTGTTCCCCTTCTTATTTATTTATTTATTTATTTATTTATTTATAGTGTTTTATAGAGCGCGAACAAGACCCGTGGGTATCAGAGCGCTTAACATATAAGGTTACAGATTGACATTATAGTAGCAGTTATAGCAGCAAAACAGATATGGAGGTAGAAGGCGGTATGCTATCTAGAGTGATTAGATAGAGGATTACAGATTAACATAGAAGATTACAAATTGACATTGTAGTATCAATTATAGCAGCAAAACAGATATGGAGGTAGGAGGCAATATGCTATCTAGGGTGATTAGATAAATATATTCCTAACGCCTGTGCAATTAGCATTAAGAGGTGCATATGGTTTAGCTTGTGTCATAGTCATACAGTCAAATTCGATGAGGTAGGGTTACATATTATTATCAGTCCAAATATCAGAGTAATTAGCAATAAGAGTTGAATGGGTATAGCTAGTAGCAACGAACATAAATATTAACAGGTTAAGGTAGAGGTAATATCTTTAGGTGTGAGACAAAGTGCAGATATCACCTAAATATGAGGTAGCAATAGAGTGTAAAGCCGAGGCTTAAGTGGTAATCAGTCATTTGTCTTATTGGTCTTCCGATTATTCATGATGATTCCAATCCTCTTTGGCGGAAATGTTCATACCACTGGTCTGTGGGCATCTCTATGTAGGGTATTTACTCATCATGTGGCTTTTCAGTTCCCTTTTAAATGCTGCAATATTTTGAATCTTCCTGATGTAAGGAGGGAGTGAGTTCCAGACTCTGGGGGCGGCTCCCGAAAAAGCTCGGTCATAGGTCTTTTTTTTCTGGAAGAAGGCCGGCCGCAGTAGCAACTCTTTAGCGCTTCTAGTTGATCTGTTTCCTCCCGATAGCTTAATTTTCTTGGCTAGATATCTCGGCGTGTTGTAGTGGACCGCTTTGTGTGTGATACAGGCCATCTTCATTTTAATTCTAGCATCGTAGGGTAACCAGTTTAGTGCCTTCAGGTGAGGAGATATGTGATCGAATTTCCTCGTTCCCGTGATGAGTCTTGCCGCTGCGTTGAGACAGGCTTTTAGTGGTGCAGTGGATGTTTTCGGTAGGCCAGCTAACGTAGTGCAGCCATATTCGATCCTAGATGGGTATAATAACCGATTAGCCCCAAATAGGGGGAGCTCCCACCGTTGCTGCAGCATTAAAAACTCTAGATAGTATGGGGCCCCAGAGAGTAGGCACAGCTTTATAAACATCTATTGGAACGCCGTCTGGGCCTGGGGCTTTCCCTCCCTTACTGCTGTTAATTCCTTGTTCTACCTCAGGCGTGGTTAAACCATCCTCTTTTCTGGGTGTGTTTATTACTTGATGTCGTAGTTAGTATTGTATCAATGGTACCATTTATTTTACAGAAGTTGGTTAAAATCTCCGCTGGTTCGGTATGGATATCCAAATTTGTAAATATCTTGGTGCTGCTTGCTGAGACAATATCTTTTAACACCTTATCTGGGTTAACACCTTTCCATCTTATTCTAGTGCCATTTGTCCTACACGGGGCAATATTATCCACTATAGTTTGTATTGCTGTGGATCTATTGCCCCACACAACTATTGACATAATAATGTAAATGTAAATGTGTTTGTATTTATATAGCGCACTTCTACCCAGAGGTCTCGTAGCGCTGTATTCATACCGCTGTGGAACCCATCCTGGCTTTCCTGTGAAATGTCCACTCCTGGGCACCCCCAAGGTGAAGCCAGGCATCCAAGCGCTGCTGGGGCCGTTGTGGAGAATAAGCAAGCTATTGCCCAGAGTCACAGAGTGGGACCCATGATTAAACTAGGCACCGAGGCGAGAATGATCAGGTCCGGGGAAACTGAGTCCAAGAGCCGCCGAGGTGGGAATTGAACCCTGGTCCCCGGCCAGACCTCTGCATCAGGGTCTGCCGCTCTAACCATTGAGCCACGCTTCTCCACAATAATGCAGTTATGGTCACACAGTAACAATTCTTCAATCCACGGGGTAGTGCAAAAAGAAACAATATTTACAGAGACCAATACGTGATCAATTATACTATTTGCATTTCTACCTGTGAAAGTTGGAATCAATTTCCCACGCCCATTTTGAGCACACTGCATTATATCCATATCAAATTTAGCCAGGAAGGTATTTAATGTATCTCCATGGGTATTATGTGGGAAATTTACACAATCATCGCATATATCATTCCTAAACCCACAAACCTTAGTCATGGACAGAGAACAAGTTGGCGTATTAAAGTCTCCAACCCATATGATATTGAAATTAACATTTTCTTCATTGCCCAGTTTGCCAATTTCTATCTCCAGTTCGATGACGAGTGGAGTCAAATTATTATAGAAATTTATTAGCAAAACATCCAGACCATTTTTGTGGTATAGCCAGAGTATCTGTGAATGGCACCCAACATTAATAAACCTTTTGAGTTCCAATGGCAAATTATTTGACATAAGTATTAGCAGCCCACCCTTCGCTCTGCCAACTAAAGAATGCAGTGCAGATAGGTCATAAGAAGTAAACCCCTCAAAATTAGCATGATCAGTACACCAAGTTTCCTGGAGACATGTTATATCGTGTTTATTAAGGAAATCCGTCCAGCCCAGCATATCCCTTTTTTTAGCCAATCCGGCTATATTCCACGAGACCATGGTAAACCCCTTGACTAGGGGTCTGCCTGTATTATCATGTGGCTGGGCAATTATACACTGACCATCCCAGTCTCACTAATTAAGGTGTCCACTACAAGAGAAGCAGTATCTTCTTCTTATAATTGGCCTCTATTTCCATCAAAAATCACCCCTTGCTCCTTTCTTAGATCATTATTAGCAGACATGTTTGTAATCTCCATCACATTTGACACCCGTCCTGCCAACCTCTCAGCCCACTGCTGACCAGTAACATCAGGGCCTGCCTTTCCAACAGTATGGCGGGCAAAACTTTGTCAATCATTTTCCTCAAGTGTACTGAGTGATTGGTATCTATTATATGTAGGAAAGGCAAAGTGCGACTAGGGTGGCATAGCCCAATTGGCACTGCAGTGTTCCTGGTCTACTCCCATGGGTGGAGATGGCTTTAAATAAATATAAAATAAGCCAAGGGGGAGAAGTGAGGTTTTAGAATCATTGTCTGGTAAAGCAGCAGCTCTATCCAGGGAAATCCTGGCCCATGGGGGGTTCCTGAAATTAATAATTACACAGTCACCCGGCGTTGTTTTCCTTAAAGGGCCGATCCAGTTAACTCTTCTGGTCATAAGAATCTGGTCTGCACGATTTACCGGGTAGCCGCAATTTCGGTTTAGCCAGTGCACCACTTTATTTTTAAGGGATGAGTGTTTCTCTCTTTGGCCGTGGCCAAGTAGAGGCGCATTCACCAAAACTGCCACATATGGACAGCATTCCGGGGGAACTAAATAGGTCAACGCCATCTCCTCCTCCTGCTTCAACACCCTCCGCATGCTCCGTAGGATCTACAAGTGGATCCCCACTGAAACGAGAAGAACAGTCACCCAGGCCCTTGTCAGTAGCAGGTTGGACTATGGAAACGCCCTCTACGCAGGAGCCTCGGCCAAACGGCTCCAACGCATCCAGAACACCTCTGCACGCCTGATCCTCGACATCCCTCTCCGCAGCCACATCACACCCCACCTGAGAGACCTGCACTGGCTCCCGGTCAACAAGAGGATAACCTTCAAGCTCCTCACCCACGCACACAAGGCACTCCACAACACCGGACCAACGTACCTCAATAGACGACTCAGCTTCTACACCCCCACCCGCCAGCTCCGCTCCGCAGACCTCGCCCTCGCTACATTCCCCGCTTCCGAAGAGAGACCTCAGGTGGCAGATTGTTCTCCCACCTCGCCGCCAAGACCTGGAACACCCTCCCCATCCACCTACGGCAGACCCAAGATCTGCTGACCTTCCGAAAACTCCTCAAGACCTGGCTTTTCGAGCAGTAGCAGCATTCCCCACCCCAGCGCCTTGAGACCCTCACGGGTGAGTAGTTCGCTTTACAAATGATATGATTGATTGATTGATTGATAGATTAATTGATCTATTATTTCTTCCCTCTGTTACCTCTTTCTCCGGTAAATTGTTTGGCACCTGTGTTATCTCCATATTTCTATTCACTTCCCCTCTTTTGTTACAGGAATAGTTACTCCCTGACATTTTCTGTCTATGGCCTGAGGGAGCTGAATTGGCTCCTATGTCATGTACACAGCGATTAGCGCCTACCTCCTCCCTGGTCGACCCATTCCCGGCAATGTCAGGTGAAGTACCAGTGACGGTCAATATTCCTAAATTTTGGCAGGCTTGTAGCCCTCCCTGTTGCCCATTCATGTTCTCCTTTGGTGGCTCAGTAGGGTAGTTAAATAGACCACTAAGTCTAATAATTTCTCCATTTAGTTTATCTATTTCATCATGGAGTGGTTTAATATAGACTTCTAATTTAAGGATTAGGGCAGCTATAATCTGATTAACTTGCTCGTCAGGCAAAAATCCTGCACTAGGAGAATGCTCCACAGAAAAATTAGATGGTGGTACTTTTTTAGCTTTATTAGTTGTCCCTTGTTTTTGCTGGGTTTTTCTACAGCTCCTTTTCCTTTTTGGTGTAGGTGACCCATTAGGTGACAATAGACAGGGTACTTCTATAAATTCAGGGAGATCTAGGCCAAGGTCTGGGGTACCCGAATTCACAATGGGAACAATATCTTGATCTTTACTTTGATTAGGTTCTACTATCACACCTGTGGCATTAACAGGGCCAGGTACTTTACCTAGTCCTAATGAGAGGCGGCATTCTGCCCGATCTATTTCAACACTGATAGCGGTAACCGCCTTCACAAGGTAGCAATCAATAGTAGAGCTTGGGGGCTCAACTACAGTTTTATTTCCTTTTTGTAATTTGCGTTTCAACATATTGATAATGTATGTAGTATTAATAATAGTAAAATATGGCAAAAACCACAAAGAGAAACCCCAAGAACCCGGTACAAACCTTTTAATTTGCAAGATAACATTATGCGGGTTACTAGGTATATAGAATACATAAAGTGCTAATGATGCGAATAGTGACAAATGAAAAAAATGCTAAAAGGTATGCACAGAATAGGGTTGGTGTAAATATTGCATTAACCAGCACTCTATAAATGTAAGAAACTTATGAAGTCATACTAATGATCCCCAATAAGTAATTCATAAAACAGTGCAATAATAATATACAGTGTCAAACATGTATATCCTATTCACTTCGTAAAACCCTACCTAAATCTTAAGATTATACAGCTTATTGATCGCAAAAATGTTAAAAGTAACAGTAAGATAAATTGATTAATATCACAATCACCAGGGCTGGGCTCAGCCCAGCACAGCCCAGCACAGCCCAGGCTCAGACGGGCCTGCCCTTGGCCCGGGCTTCGCCCGGCGCGCATACCGGATACCACAAAGTTAAGTACAGACAACGGGAGGGGCTTAATGCGCCTCAGGTGTTACTGGCGCAGGGCTCTTGGGACACATAGTTCGTCCCTCACGGCAAGCTGGGAGGGAGCAAGGTGGCAGTGTCCCTCGTCTTGTCCAGGCAGTCCGTCCCCTCGCAACAGATGAGAGACAAAGCAACAATCTCCCTGGGTGAATTCCTCGGTGAAGCGACGCCCTTTTCATTTCTGAGCATTTTGCCCATGGAGTGCCCTTGACCCTTGAAACCGGAGGGAGACCCAAACTCAGTCTGGTAACCATTGTTGATTATTCACAAGACCAAAGAGTATTATGTAGATTTCTCCCAGGCCTACTTGAAGAATTGGATCCTTCCTCCTACCAGACAACCAGGAACATTTTGGACATAACCAGGACTTCTGCCCCATGACTTCCTTGTTTCTTATTTTGATGGTACTTACTTACCTTGGGGTCCTTTTTAGGTGTCACCTAGGCAGCGCTTGCGCAGTTTCTTTGAGACATGCTGCATTCAGGCATGGACTTTAAGCTCCGTCAATTTTCCGCCATCTCTTCAACTGGCTCTTGTTCCCGTCCTTTGTAAATGGTAGCTTTTGATTCGTTAATAGGCTTAGTTGTCCCTCCTTGGTACCTCCCATAAAGACTGCCCCTGTTACATGCACATACTGGGTATCTTTTAATTACAGTCTGTGAGCACAATTTTCTTAAATTACTTTCTCCTGCCTGCAAAGTTCTCAAGTAACTTTTTTTTTTTTACTCCAGCGTGATTCATGCTGCGCTTGATCTTATTTTTTGGGCCTTCAGCTGCAATAATGGCAGCCGCCAGAACTTGATGTTGAAACTGCAAAAAACAGAATATATTTTTTTTTAAAGCAGCGCGGTATGCCACAGTTTTTGTTATCTTAAAGCATTATGGCATGCCACGCTTTAAAAAAATAAAAGTCAGCCACCCATAATCGTATGTTTTAATTTCACCCGGGCAGCAGGTTGCGCTTCAACTACAACAATAGCGGCTCACCCAACTTAATCTAAGTGTCTAGTGTCCCTACTAATTGAGACTTTGGCTACTGTTTCCGCTTCCTACTGCAGTCCTCACTGCTTTTCTGCCCAGAAATGCTGATCTTTCGGTGCTGCTAGTTCTTCACTTTCAAAGTATCAAATATCTTCTTTGCTAGCATATAATAGGGCGTTCTTGCACGTCATCCTAAGTAGCTGTTGATCCAGTGCCGGCTGCAGGTTTTGAGGTAATAACGTTCAAACTGGCTTATTTGTTAAAATATTGGTCCAGTTTTTTTTGCAGTAGGAGTGAAATAAATGTGGTGTACCCTACAATGGACAGCACAGCAACAACATGCACAATGCCATGATTTTATGCTGGCATAGCACAAAGAAACCCAAGACATTGACTGGTTAAAGCTAGCAAATAAAAAAAAAAGGAAAGTTGACTCTTTAGTTCCTTTCTGAATAAAGTAAACTGGCAGCCATTCAGTGAGATTGAGTGCTTACAGGGTAACTGTAGAAACTGGGCATGGACGTCACTTTGACATGAGAAATTTGCAATCTTTAACCCTTTCCGTGCTGATGACGGAACCGCTCCATCATCAGCCGCGGTGGCGCTGTGCTGATGACGGAGCGGTTCCGTCATGGCCCGCCCGACGTGCCTGCGCGGCGCTGATTTCGCGGCGCGTTCTATTAAGCGGGCGGGGCCATGACGGAACCGCTCCGTCATGAGCACAGCTCAACCGCGGCTGGTGACGGAGCGGTTCCGTCACCAGCATGGGCGCGCCGCGCGGCCCCCCGCCCCCTTAGCGCTGCGGCGGAATAGCCGCCGCAGCAAAGGTGTTAATCACAAAACCTTGTAGCAATAGATAACAAAAATGTTCAACTCCATTTGGGCATGCAGGGGAGGATTACACATTATCTTTTTTTTTTTTTTTTTTTTTTTTTTTAAAGAGTTTTATATGGCACGAACTTGAACCGAATCGGGTTATCAGAGCGCTTTACATAGCACCAGTTACGTTACATGAGGACACACATTCATTTTTTTATTGTATTATTTTATTTTATTTTTTGTTAGGCACGGGGAGATTAAGTGATTTGCCTAGAATCACAGGATGTTTGTATGGAGTCGTTACCGAGACTCGAACCCAGGTACCCAGGTGCGAGGTCGAACGACGTAGCCGTTAGGCCAACTCCTCTCCCCAACATCCTTCTTGCTTTATTTCAATGGCAACCATGTCTGAACATTAAACATAATAACACACCCATAGGTCTTACATGGCAAACTACAAATACCAATTTGTGAGTACATCCACAAATCACAGTTCATTGTCACATATAAATATTCTTGATAACTCAAGTTATTCCTCTTAGTTGCAGCAAGGATATTCAGATATATCCTGTAGAACTTTCAGTCTTGGTTCTGATCTCCCACAAAAGAAAACAAGCATTTGCAATTGGTCTTGCATTACTGAAAGTGTGAGTTATTGGAGTTGCAAATGATAATGTTGGTTGAATTTTTTTTTTGGGGGGGGCCAAAAAAATCCTAGCAGTAACTTAAGTAATAAAAGAAAATCGACGAAGCAAAGAAAGGGTGCAGTACCACAGGGACTTACTGGGTGTCCTTGTGGAGTTGTAAAGGGACCTCTATTAGCCACATAAGGTACTGGATCCTTAAGGCAATTATAAAGAGAAATACTGCAGCTTAGCATACGTTTCTATTTGGTTTTTTATTAGAAGTGAGATTTTTGTTAGCTTGCGTTTTATAAATGCACCATTGTAGTTTAATTTAAAAGTGTATTTTTTAAACGCAAGTTAACAAAAAACTCACTTCCAATTAGAATAAATGGAAACGTATGCTCAGCTGTAATCTCTCTCTTTCACCGAGACATCAGGTGACAGCCTATAATACTGAACCTATGTTTTTTTTGTGGATTCTGGTTTATTACTTATGCCACTACTGGGCTATTTGTGGACACAAAATATAAATCAAAGAAACATTATTATTTGCAAAGCCAATATCTCAAACTTACAGTAATGCAAGACCTATTTGTGAGAAGTTGGCCTGGCATATGCTGTCCACTATTCTAGTGGGCACCTTGCACCAGTCCAAACAACCCTTATTGATGGTAGGTTAAAGACAACCTTTATAAAAAAAAGCTATCCTAGTGGTAGCTGTGGAGAGCAGCCTTCAGGCTAAGTCTTGGAGGAATGTAAAGCAGCTTGTTTTACCAGTCTGTAATCTCGTGAATGACCAAATGAAAGGAGAACCACACCAGGTGTATATATATAAAATATATGTATTTATTCTAAACACATCCCTCTAGTCTCTTTATGAGGCTGGAGGCAAAAGTACATTCAGTAAACTTAATAGCACACAGTAAGTTAGCACAATATACGAGGAGCCCTAGGGGCGTACCAAACCATATATCAATACAGTGGTATAAGAACCACAACTTGCATAGATACAAGGCCTAGAGCCTTCAGGACAGCTGGGGGGACACGTGCAGTGTCTAAACCCAGCCGCAAATCACCATTAACTTCTATGGGGAAAGTCGCGGTTGGAATTTTAAAGATAAAGGACACTTAGAAGAGGACTTGGAGCAAACCCCTTTAGAACTAGAGGGTTCTAGAGTCAACACCCACGGGAGCACCGGAGTACTCAAGTTACCAGGGAAGCCGGGTGCATAGGTGTCTTTTGGTGTCGGGTTTCGTCGTCGTTTTCAATGTTGATCTGCTGCAAAGTGCTGCTGGCGTCCAAGTGGAAAGTGTCCGGAGTGATCTAAGCCTGGATCGGAGATGTGAAGAACCTGAAAGCAGAGGGGACAGAGTCTGGGTCACTAGCCAGTGACCAAGGGCACGATAGTCGAATGCCCACAGATGTCGGGTGATTTCAGGTTAAGAAGGTGAAGCCATAGGACCAGGAGGCGCAGACGACAACCAGGCCCTGGATTCGAGCTGTCCCACGAATGATGTCGAGTGCTGCGGTGTCGGTGCCAGGATTGGACCCAACAAGCCTTGGCAACAGCAGCCCACACAGAAAGCAGAGATAGGTTTCGGTGCAAACCAGCAAGGTCTGAGGGACTCACCCCTTGGTGGGGAGTCAGGGCATATCTGGAGCAACCAGGGAAGCCCAAGGAAAAGTAGAGTTACCTTCAAGGGGACCCACCAGTTGACGGACCAGGGATCGCAAAGGAGCCTCGAGCGGAAATGCAAGAAGCAGGCCCATGGAACACTCGTGGAGTGTAGGCCCACAATCTTCGGTGCAGATGGTGCTTGGGGCTTGGGCTACAAGTAACCCAAGGCACAACTTCAGGAATGCTCAGGAAGTCAATGCACTTGGCAAATGTGCACGGTGTCCAGGGATTCCGGTTCCATGTCACTCGGGTCGGGCTGCGGGTCTCAGCTTTGCTGGGGACTCGGGTCGGGCTTCGAGAAGTCTGGAAATCCTCTTCCTGGGCTGCAATTATTTCTGAGTCCAGCGGGAGCTTCGGAGATGCAGACCGGCAAATGCTTCCTTGGTGCCTGTTTGAACAGGGTAGTCACTCCTTGACCCCAAGGGAGATTTTTCCGTCCTCTAGTCTTTAGTAGAGCGTCAAAGTTCCAGGATTCAGTTTCAGAGATTCTTTCAGGTGTAAGTCCTGTTGCCAGGGGTCCCTTACTAATAGTAGGAAAAGGGGTTGGACATACTCACCCACCTATGGAAGGGTTTGGAAAGAGGGGTGGCTACACCCATTTCCTTTGTCCAGTTTCACGCCAGAGCAGGGGCAGATAGCCCCTGCAACCGGTTTGGACTGGACTATGCACAGGGACAACAAATGTGCCCACAGTGCAGACATCAACGCACTCCCAGCCTCAATACACTAAAGCCTGTCTGGGAGGTGGTTACAGCTCCCTGTGACAGGAAACCTATTTTCCAGGCCTCCCCTGCCAGAGTTTCGGTCAGCAGCAGGAGGCCAGACTCGTGTCTGCAGCATCCATTTTGTGATGCTGGGGCTCGTTTAAGCTATTACCGGGCAGACCAGTGTGTACAGGTCTCTCCCTCTAGAAGGGTAGAATTTTACCCCCGCCACCTGGACTGGCGGGGGGGGGGGGGGGTGAGGAGGATTCCAAAGTGTTTGACTCCAAACACGGCATGTTTCCATGATGAGGCCATTCCAAAGTTAGCATTTACTGCGAGGTTATAATGCACTTAAGAGTATATGGTCTGGCTGCATCACAGAACAGCCTCAGAGAATAGGTTCCGAAAGCTACAGAGGGGTCCTGCTCATGCATTGGCACCTTCTCACACACAACCAAGCACTCTGCCTTCAGGATTGATAAGTCCTGCCATAGGAGTGACTGATAGGTTTATATGTGTCAGTGATTAAAGGTAATATACACATATACATATATATATACATATATATATATACACACACATATATACATATATATATATATACACACATACATATTACCTACTGGCGGTCGCCAGTAGGTATACATAGTTAGGATTTTTTCACTATGGGATTTTTGAAAATTCTATGTCTAATAACTTTGGCGTTTGTGGACGGAATTGCCTGAAATTTTCAGGAAAATGGAACATTTTGTTTCTGAGCAGCCACTGAAAATTTTGGGGGGGGTTTGTCAAGGGGGGGCTGAGAAAAAAGGGGGGTCCCAAAACGTGTTTTTAACATTGAGTTTTCCATAGGGCGGTTGGCCTCACTTTTAGCCCGAACGGCTGAATGGATTTGCACGAAACTTGGCAAAATTGTAGGGACTGGTAGCCCGATGTGCCTTTGCTAGGTCTCAATATATGTGCTCCAGTGGATTTTGAGAAATTAACGTTCAAAAAAAGATATATATCTGTAACAGAGCTCCGCTTCGCGTACTTTTCGCATTACGGAGCTTTGCGAAGCTGATTAGTTCTCCGGCGTCTGTAAACATTCCAAACAGTCCGTAGCGGCCGCCATCTTGTCTCTCGGTAGGATCGAGAGACAAGAGGAGGCCAAAGCGAAGGGGCAAATGACCATAAGGGGGCATAGTAGATCCTCCCTGACCTCTTAGGTTTGATGTACCATTTTGCCAAGTTTGGTGTAATTCCGTTCTGCCATTCAGGCTGTAGACGTATCTAAATGTCCTATGGAAAATTGCATGGGGAAAACACATTTGAAAGTGTTGAAATTTAGAACTAATTAAAATGTTACTTTGGTTTTGTATTTGTGTGTGATGAAAGTTAATTGGTTATGTATATATCTAAAATGAGAGGAAACCACAGCCATTTTGTGATACTACTGTCTGAGGTACATTTGTGAGGAATTTTTGGTGCTCAATTTCTGGTGTTTGATTTACACAGTACTAACACTTCTCCTACTTTTAAAAAGGTGAGTTGTTAATTTGTAAGGGGAACTATGTTGTACACTTTAAGATAATTTGAAAAATGTTTTCTGTTATTTATTTACAGTCCTTCTGTTATACTAAATACTTGATAAAGTTAGTTTTATATTATGTATTACTAAAAACGATAAATGAAAGTGATTATTTTTTTCTGCAATTTACAGCAAGCAATTTCAAAATAAAATGGCTCACAATGAAGAGACCGTGGCAATTTCTTTTGAATTATCCACTACATTTATTGAAATTGACAGCACCAATAATGAAATATTCTCACAAGGAGGAGATGACTTGAATGATTTTTTTGATCAATCTCTTGATGGCGAATTTATCGAATGTTTGGAGACCATAGACTTACAAGAATCATCATTGCAGACTTTTCATGAGGAGATTCCTGATGAGATGATTGAAGAGGAAATTCCTGATGAGGACATGTTACTAGTTCTTTCAAATTTTGAAAATTCAGAAGAATAAATTTATATTTAGAAATCAAAAATTGTTTGAGACATTATTCATTTTTATTTTTAATTTATGAGGTTGTAGCAAAGTGATTGTAGTATAAAATGAGACTTATAGTATAGAGTGCAACATTTTTATGTTACATGGTAAGTTTACTCATATTTACTTTCCTTCTCCCACTATATTATCTCCAATGTGTATTTGACATCTGTTCTTCTTCTCCGGCCTCCTTTCTCTCACTGTCTGTGTCTGATGCATCTTATCGCTGCCATTTTGTGTAATTACAGAAGAGAGTAAAATAAAATAGTTCGGAACGTGAAAAGGGGGCAAAGTAGAGTACCCCTCACCCCCTAGGCCTTCTCAGGCGGTCCCAAAAGGATCAGTTTCTGTTTTCCTGAGAGATTATGGTATGAGTTCCATATACCACAATAACTTGCATTACAACATGCAAGATATCTATCTCCTATTACCAACTTTTGGAGATATTCGCGCTAAGCGCGAATATCTCCAAAAACTAACACCTGCCCTGAGCAGTTCTTAGCCATGTTATCCAATGGGAGGTGGATAACATGGCTAAGAGCATTAGCTCGGTAATGCATGAATATCGCGGACTTTTTAGCGATATTCATGCATTGCGGCCGTTTTTTATCGCATTTGCGATAAACCTTGATAATAGCAAGGTTTATCTGCGATAATTTCTGACGATGCTTAGCGGTAAAAAATTCGTTGCTAAGCATCGTTAGCGATAAATATCGCTTAACTTTGGTAATATGCACCAACGTCTGTTAACGTTCGATTCGAAGGAAATGAGGAAGTGTTGAAAAACATTGTCTGCGCCATCTTGCCTTTTTTGAAATGCCACACTTTTGTCGTGCACGGCAGCCATTTTAGATGCCTTGACCAGACCCACTCTCTGCACGCTGTTGATCCGTAGCATGGCTCCCCACCCTCGCAAGCATCTTCCCCAGGCACTGGTCACCCCCGCTCTCTGTCTTATGCATCGGCAATAAACCTCCCCCCATCTGCGCTGCTCTTCCCTGAGAATCACACTCTGTGCCCGCCCGACACCTCCCTTTCGCCCTATTCACTACCGCACCCTCTGACACTCCTCTTCCTCTGTGTCCGATTGTCCAGGCTATCAGCTAGCCCTGCAGATGTAGTTTATGGCCCCAGCTGTAAAGAATCACCCCTCTTCAAAGGAGTTATAGTAGATCAAGGCCCACACCCGATGAGATCCGTCAAACCACACGCGTTCCTACTATCTGAAAACCATCCTGTATTGTGATTGGGGAGGGGACCGAGCCTGAAGCGGAAGATTCCAGGGATGACTCTTTGTACATCAAAGTTTTTACAATTATGTGTCACATTAAAAATATATAGCACTCCAACAAAGTAGTAGGAATATAAAACTTTAATAACTTATAAATATATACAACAAAACAAAAACAGTAAAAACATTTAAACAATGAAGAGACCGTGGCAATTTCTTTTGAATTATCCACTACATTTAATGAAATTGACAGCACCAATAATGAAATATTCTCACAAGGAGGAGATGACTTGAATGATTTTTTTGATCAATCTCTTGATGGCGAATTTATCGAATGTTTGGAGACCATAGAGTTACAAGAATCATCATTGCAGACTTTTCATGAGGAGATTCCTGATGAGATGATTGAAGAGGAAATTCCTGATGAGGACATGTTACTAGTTCTTTCAAATTATGAAAATTCAGAAGATGTTGCCTGGGTGCCGCACTGATTTGGGTATCCGGCGTGGGGCGTCTCGGGGGGTGGGTTGTCAGTAGCGGTCTGTTGTGCGAATAGTTCCAAGGCAGCAGAACGCGCTGAAATCTGGATGGCACGAAGGTGATGTCTAGTAAGTTGCCGCCCAGCAAATAACGGCGTGGGGCGCCGCGGGGGGGGGGGGGGAGGCAGTCCAAAGTTCCTTTAAAAGGGCAAAGGAAAGGATCGGTGCTTTGAACCATCAGTCAAAAAGGGGAGGGGGTGCAACAATTTTTCCTACCGGGTCACACTGTGCTTTCACCGGAACTGAGGTCTGCAGGATTCTAGTCATTCAAACTGAGGCTGGCGCCAGCATGGGAGCGCCGACGTCCCGCGGCTACAGTTTCGTCACTCCACGGGCGATCATGGCAGTCATTCCCCATCGGGGGTGTCTGCGGGGGTCGGGGACTCCCGCGGCTCCTCTAGAATCTTCAAGGTCGTGGAGGACTACGGTGGTGGAGTCAACCAGTGACCGGGCCATTTCTTTATGCTGGGCCCGCTCTTGCCAGGTCGACCGCCATTTTGAGAGTTCGGTAGCTACTGGCGATCGCGGGGTCAAATGAGCGGACGGGCTCCACCCTGCTGGGCGAGACGTTGCAGCATCGCCACAGTGGAAGAACCCTTTTCCGGGCGCCTGGAGCGCTGAGGGTGCAGCTGGGAAGCCTCCACCTGGGGAGGCGGGAGAGGCCTGTTCGCACCGTCTCTCCCACCCAGTGCACCCCACGGCGTCTCGCTTGACATGTGTTATGGCCGGACCAGGCGATGAGGACGATGGGGGGGGGGGGGGGTCGGAGGCATGTGCAAGACATCCCCCCCCCAGTGTTGTCGCAGCCATTATAAAAGAAAGAAGAAATGTCCCGTCCGTCTTTGGGCCGGACCTCCGGTGGATGGCGGCCGGACGCCCTTTGCTCTGGCCCCATGAACGGGTTCCTTGGCTCATCCGGTGGGGCAGGCCTTGGCGTGTGGTGCCTCTCCTGGGCCTTTCGTGCAGTGGCCTCTCCACTCCCAGGCCCTCCATGGATGCTGGCCCAGACTGGGAGAGAGAGGGTCTAACCTGCAATTCTCCAGGGTTAGCGCCACCGCGGCCGGATCCCGTCGGCCTCGGCCTCTGGTTGATGGTGGCCGGACTGGGAGAGAGAGGGGAGGGTCGAGGACACGGACATTCCCCCCCCCTGCAACTCTCCAGTGTTGTCAATCCCCCTGGCCGGGTCCCGCGGGCCTCGGCCTCTCCTCCGGCTACACCCTACGTGATGATCTCCTGGCCGACGGTTGGCAGCAGGACCCGCCTTATATGTGTTGCTTCCGGCTGGGCGTAGCCGCAAACCTGTTGCACTTTGAAAGTTTCCAGAATGGGGCGGATGTCTGCTGACTTGTATCTTTCCCAGTTTGCTGTTATTTGGGCGTGGCAGGCGGTGGGACAGACACGTTTTGGGGCAGTGAGGGGCGATGAAGCCTCGTTGCCTTGTGGCCGTTGCAATGTCACACTTGGTTTCTCTTACTGTTTTCAGGTTTCTTATTACGGGCTTACTTCTAACGTTTCTTGTTTCTAGGACAATAATAGGTTTTATCATTACGTATTGTTATCGTTTCTTTGTTTGTTATTTAATAAAAAGTTCATCAGTGGCCTACTGATTTTCGTTTTCCTATTCCTTTCTTTCCAGGTTGTTTCATGCTAAAGTTTCTGTTAACAGGATACAGTGATCACTTCGTTATTATTGCATATGTCCTTTTCACTAGGGGTGCTCTCTGGTCGGGCCAGATGACCTATCTCTAGTAAATGGTCCGGGTGAAACAGGTGCATCAATCAGTGGGGAGTAGATAGGCATGACAGATTACAACGGGGGACAAAGGTCCGCATTACCTACCCTTTCACTACTTGCAAAGATTTTCCTACGTTTATTTGCAAACAGGGAATACCTCCAAAAAGAACCAATTCCCAAACAGTCAATGTTCGGGCAAACAATCAATCAATGAGGAACGAAATAGGCACGACGTGTTAAAGGTTTGCGTTACCTACCCTTCACTATCTGCAAAGGGAGAGAGAATATTCCTATTCTTCCTCGTTTGCAGGCAGAGAAGATCCTTAAGAGAACCAACTTCGAACAATTCAATGCTCGATTCAAACAATCAACAAGGGGTACTGTGAACACAAATGAACGCCGCTTATGTACATACACATTGCTATTTTCAACAGGTTGTTCCTAATGTTTCTATTTTAGCCAGGTCAAAAAGAGATCCCATTAGTGGCCTACTGATTTTGCTCGATTCATTTTGTTTTTTTACACGATTTTTCGCTATCTGCAAAGACTAAACAGAGTATTGCGACTCTGTGCTTGTTTGTAAATAGAGAATGAACCAAAGAGAACAATCAATCAAATGGAGAGAGAAGCAGGCACGACGGATTACAACGGGGGCAAAGGCCTGCGTTAACTACCCTTCACTATCTGCAAAGAGAGAGTACTCCTAATAGAAATGAGGGGGGGGGGCAGCATTCAAAGCAGATCAGTGTGCATAAACACGAAAATGTTTTTACTTACCACGTACTTGACATTCGACAGCTTATGATATTTGCTATTAAAAAACCATTGAAATTCACTGAAAAAATCATAGGTTATAGACCATATATAGTTAGGAATTAGCATTTACAAAACCTTGAAAATTCACTGAAAAAACCATAGGTTATAGACCATATATAGTTAGGAATTAGCATTTAAAAAACCTTATTTTACTCACACAAAACCATTGAAATTCCATATATAGTTAGTTGTACTAACTATATATCGCGCACCCGCAATCCACTGCTGATCATGTCACATATTACATCATTCATGACATGGTCAGTGACATCACTGATGACATCACTGATGACATCTCAAATGACATCACTGATGACATCACTGATGACATCTCAAATGACATCACTGATAACATCTCAAATGACATCACTGATGACATTTCAAATGACATCACTGATGACATCTCATTTGACATTACTGATCACATCACTGATGACATCATTCATGTGATAATACGATGAACCTCTTCAGACTCTAATATAACCTTAGATACACTCAGTGTAAACACAGACTCACAGATTGTCATTCATCCATGAAGTTACACACACACCTAGTCAGTCATGCAAACAATCAATCACACCTCCATTTTCCCAACTATACAGTTATACACACCTTACTTATTCAAACATATACTAAAACATATTTACTCTCTTATACAATCCTGGATACAAGTTCACAATGATGCATACAGCCACTCACACATTCACTGGCTCTTATGCACAGTTATTTATATATGTCAAGTCTCACATGTACTGTGTTTTACATATGTACTTACTTTGACATGTAGCACAGATATCCATTCACTCACCAATACACTGATGCACACAGTCAACCGCCCATACAGCTGTTTCCACATGCACTTTTGAACCCATACATCTAGTGAATCAACTGCTCACACATCTATGCACAGAGTCATACACCTCCCAGCCACCCACACACACACTCAATCAATCAATCAATCACGACATTTATAGAGCGCACTACTCACCCGTAGGGTCTCAAGGCGCTGGGAGGGGGGGTCCGTTACTGCTCGAACAGCCAGGTCTTGAGCTTCTTCCTGAAGGCGAGGTGGTCTTGGGTCAGGCGCAGGTCGGTCGGGAGGGAGTTCCAGGTCTTGGCGGCCAGGTAGGAGAAGGACCTTCCTCCTGTTGTCGCTCTTCGGATGCGTGGGACATCGGCGAGGGCGTGGCTGGTTGATCTGAGGTGGCGCTTGGGAGCTTAGAAGTTGATTCGGTTGTTGAGGTAGCTCGGGCCTTGGTCGTGTAGGGCTTTGTGTGCGTGGGTGAGGAGGCGGAAGGTGATTCTTTTCTTGACGGGGAGCCAGTGCAGGTCTCTCAGATGTCCGGAGATGTGGCTGTTTCGTGGGAGGTCGAGGATGAGTCTGGCTGAGGCGTTCTGTATCCGCTGGAGTCTCTTCTGGAGCTTGGCGGTGGTTCCGGCGTAGAGGGCGTTGCCGTAGTCCAGTCGGCTGGTGACGAGGGCCTGGGTGACGGTCTTCCTGGTCTCGGTGGGGATCCACCAGAAGATCTTCCGTAGCATGCGTAGGATGTTGAAGCATGATGAGGAGACGGCGTTGACTTGTCTGGTCATGGAGAGGGAGGAGTCCAGGATGAAGCCCAGGTTGCGTGCGTGGTCCGTTGGTTTGGGTGTGGTGCCCAGGGCGGGGAGCCACCAGGAGTCGTCCCAGGCGGAGGGCGAGGAGCCCAGGATGAGGACCTCCGTCTTGTCAGAGTTCAGTTTTAGGCGGCTGGTAGTCATCCACTCGGCTACATCTCTCATCCCTTCGTGCAGGTTGGTTCTGGCGGCGGCGGGGTCGTTGGTCAGGGAGAGGATCAGCTGGGTGTCGTCGGCGTAGGAGATGATGTTGAGGTTGTGTTTGCGTGCGATGGCCGCGAGGGGGCTCATGTAGACGTTGAAGAGGGTGGGGCTCAGCGAGGATCCTTGGGGGACGCCGCAGATGACTTCGGTGGCCTCTGACTTGTACGGTGGTAGGCGGACTCTCTGTGTTCTTCCGTCGAGGAAGGAGGTGATCCATTCCAGAGCCTTCTCCTGGATTCCGATGTTGCCGAGGCGCTGTACTAGGGTGCGGTGGCAGACAGTGTCGAACGCCGCGGAGAGGTCTAGGAGGATGAGGGCCGCTGTTTCTCCGTTGTCCATCAGGGTTCGGATGTCATCGGTGGCAGCGATGAGGGCGGTCTCGGTGCTGTGGTTGGCTCGGAAGCCAGACTGTGAGGGGTCGAGGGATCCATTCGTCTCGAGGAAGGCGGCCAGCTGTTTGTTGACGGTCTTTTCGATGACTTTGGCCGGGAACGGGAGGAGCGAGATGGGACGGTAATTCTTGAGTTCGGTGGGGTCCGCTGTAGGTTTCTTGAGTAGAGCGCTGAGTTCCGCGTGCTTCCAGCTCTCCGGGAAGGTGGCGGTTACGAAGGAGGTGTTGATGATGTCCCGCAGGTGGGGTGCGATGACCACGTCGGCCTTGTTGAAGACGTGATGAGGGCAGGGGTCGGTTGGAGATCCGGAGTGGATGGAGTTCATAGTGCGGATGGTGTCTTCGGTGCTGATCGGAGTCCAGGCGCGGAGGGTGGTGGTGGGTGGCGTTGCTGTGGTCGTGGCGTGCGTCGGTTGGATGCTGAAGCTGTTGTGTATGTCCGCGATCTTGTTGTGGAAGAAGGAGGCGAGGGAGTTGCAGAGGTCTTGCGACGGGGTGATGTCGTTGTTTCCGGCGTTGGGGTTGGAGAGCTCTTTCACGATGTTGAAGAGTTCCTTGCAGTTGTGTGCGTTGTTGTCTAGCCGGTCCTTGTAGGCATTTTTCTTGGTGGCGCGGATCAGTTGGTGGTGTTTCCGGGTGGCGAGCTTGAGGGTGGTCATGTTGTCCATTGTTGGTTCCCTTCTTCACACTTTCGAGGGCTCGGCAGTTCTTCTTGGAGCTCTTGAGTTCGTCGGTGAACCTTGGGGCTTTGCTGCTGCCGGGTCTGCTGGGCGGGGTCCTCAGAGGGGCGAGTTCGTCCGCGCAGTTGCTGATCCACTTAGTGAGGTTGTCGGCGGCCTGGCTGGGGTTCGCTGAGCCGGCGGGAGGGTGCTGGCTCAGGGAGGCGGTGAGCTGGTCGGCTGTGATCTTGTTCCAGCTTCTTCGGGCAACCTGTTGCTGGTGGTGGTGGATCGTTGTTCTTTTGAAGGTGAAGTGGACGCAGCTGTGGTCCGTCCAGTGGAGTCCTGTTGCGTGGCTGAAGGCGATGTATTTGCTGGATGAGAAGACGGCGTCGAGCGTGTGTCCGGCGAGGTGGGTGGGGGTGTTCACCAGCTGCTTGAGTCCGAGCTTGGCGAGGTTGTCGAGCAGGGTGATGGTGTTACGGTCGCTGTTGTTCTCCAGGTGGAAGTTGAGGTCCCCCAGGAGGATGTAGTCGGCGGAGGGGAGGGCATGCGGGCTGATGAAGTCGGCGATGTCCTCGCTGAATCGTGTGCGTGGTCCTGGGGGTCGGTAGATCAGGGTGCCTCTGAGGGTTGTTCTTGGGTCCGTGTGGATCTGGAAGTGCAGGTGTTCGGCGGTGGTTAGGGTGTCGTCGGTGTTGGTCGTGATGCGGATGGTGTCTCTGTGGATGATGGCGATGCCTCCTCCCGTCTGGTTGGCGGTGCGGTCCCTCCGTGTGATCTTGTAGCCCTCTGGGATGGCGATGGCGATGTCGGGCGCTGAGGAGGCGTTCATCCAGGTCTCTGTGAGGAAGGTGACGTCAGGGGCTGTGGTGTCGAGGAGGTTCCAGAGTTCGATGGCGTGTCTGTATACGGAGCGGATGTTGAGCAGGATACACTTGAGGTGGTTGCCGCTGGTGTCCGGCTTGGCGGGTGCTGGTGCAGGGTCGGTCCGGATGCAGGTGAATTTGCAGGCGTGGCAGCTGAAGGGTCCGTGGGTGTGCTTCGGGGTGGCTCGGTGACATCCCGGGATGTCGCCGGTGTTGAGTGCGAGGAGGTCGGCGGCGTTGTAGGTGCGTCGGGTCGTCTTCCGTCGGTGGGGGTCAGGGGTCCTGGCACTGGGCGCGGTCCAGGCGCGGACGGGCGCAGACGGGCTTACCTTTGGCGCGCCTTCGGCGCACAATCGGCGCGCCCGCTGCGCGTCAACGCTGCGCGTTCGCACGGTCGCCATATATGGCCAAGTGCGCGGGGGGGCGGAGCAGCTGGGAGGCGGGAGCGGGGAGGGTACAGAATGCAAAAAGGGGCGGGGCAATCGGCGGTGGCGGGAAGCGGGGAGGGGGGACGAAGGGAGGAAGCAACACCAGAAGACAATTACAATAATGGGGGACAACGATACAGGCAAGACAGATGACAAAACTAAGTGACAAAACAAAAAGCGGAATGCAGAAGGCAAATACAACAGGGGCCGGTCAGCCTTCTCACGGACCACGCCGTGCAAAGGCAGGGGGGCGTGGTCACGCGGAGCAGCGAGGCAGCAACGAGGCAGTCAGGCAGGGTGGGCGCACACAGCAGCTGGTGGCCGTGCGGCGCGGGGGTGTCCTAGAACTAGGACACACTCACCTGCTTCGCACGGTCGCCATATATGGCCAAGTGCGCGGGGGGGCGGAGCAGCTGGGAGGCGGGAGCGGGGAGGGTACAGAATGCAAAAAGGGGCGGGGCAATCGGCAGTGGCGGGAAGCGGGGAGGGGGGACGAAGGGAGGAAGCAACACCAGAAGACAATTACAATAATGGGGGACAACGATACAGGCAAGACAGATGACAAACCTAAGTGACAAAACAAAAAGCGGAATGCAGAAGGCAAATACAACAGGGGCCGGTCGGCCATCTCACGGACCACGCCGTGCAAAGGCAGGGGGGCGTGGTCACGCGGAGCAGCGAGGCAGCAACGAGGCAGTCAGGCAGGGTGGGCGCACACAGCAGCTGGTGGCCGTGCGGCGCGGGGGTGTCCTAGAACTAGGACACACTCACCTGCGTCGCACGGTCGCCATATATGGCCAAGTGCGCGGGGGGGCGGAGCAGCTGGGAGGCGGGGAGGGTACAGAATGCAAAAAGGGGCGGGGCAATCGGCGGTGGCGGGAAGCGGGGAGGGGGGACGAAGGGAGGAAGCAACACCAGAAGACACTGTATGGGAGACTCAGTCTCCCATACAAATACTTGGGCAACCAATCAATAACCCATATACTTACTCATATAGCTACTGAACAACACATGCAGCAGTTTTCAGAACAACAGACATAATGATGCACAAATTAAGACAGTTTAGTCACTAACCCATGCACTCAGTGAGACACATTTAATCACTCACTCATACAGTCAGTCATGCACCTACTAAATCCTTCATCCAGACACTTATACATCCACTCAAGACATATTTTAACTTTACAGAAAAATACAGTCACTGGATGTTGTCATCAGTGATGTCATTTGAGATGTCATTTGAGATGTCATCAGTGATGTCATCAGTGATGTCATTTGAGATGTCATCAGTGATGTCATCAGTGATGTCACTGACCATGTCATGAATGATGTAATATGTGACATGATCAGCAGTGGATTGCGGGTGCGCGATATATAGTTAGTACAACTAACTATATATGGAATTTCAATGGTTTTGTGGGAGTAAAATAAGGTTTTTTAAATGCTAATTCCTAACTATATATGGTCTATAACCTATGGTTTTTTCAGTGAATTTTCAAGGTTTTGTAAATGCTAATTCCTAACTATATATGGTCTATAACCTATGGTTTTTTCAGTGAATATACATATACACATATATATATACACATACATATATATATATACACACATATATATATATATACACATACATATATATATATATATATATATATACACATACATATATATATATATATATTCACTGAAAAAACCATAGGTTATAGACCATATATAGTTAGGAATTAGCATTTAAAAAACCTTATTTTACTCACACAAAACCATTGAAATTCCATATATAGTTAGTTGCACTAACTATATATTGCGCACCCGCAATCCACTGCTGATGATGTCACATATTACATCATTCATGACATGGTCAGTGACATCACTGATGACATCACTGATGACATCTCAAATGACATCACTGATGACATCACTGATGACAACATCCAGTGACTATGTTTCTGTAAAGTTAAAATATGTCTTACATATTGAAGAATGAGTGGATGTATAAGTGTCTGGACGAAGGATTTAGTAGGTGCATGACTGAATGTATGAGTGAGTGATTAAATGTGTCTCACTGAGTGCATGGGTTAGTGACTAAACTGTCTTAATTTGTGCATCATTATGTCTGTTGTTCTGTAAACTGCTGCATGTGTTGATCAGTAGCTATATGAGTAACTATATGGGTTATTGATTGATTGCCCAAGTATTTGCATGGGAGACTGAGTGTGTGTGTGGCTGGATGGGAGGTGTGTGACTCTGTACAGATCAATGTGTACTTGTATCAATGATTGTATAAGAGAGTAAGTATGTGTTAGTATATGGTTGAAAACGTAAGGTGCTCTATGTTTAACTGTATAGAGTAGAAAATGGAAGTGTGATTGATTCTTTACAGGACTGACTAGGTGTGTGAGTAACTCCATGGATGAGTGGCAGAGTGTGAGTGTCTGTATAGGTGTATGAGTGCATATGATTGTGTTGTAAACATGAGTGATTGTATGTATGAATGATTGTATGGGTGAATGAGTGAATGTGTGTGTAGACGTAGGAATCAGTGAGTACGTATGTAGTAACTAGTATTGGTGTGTCAATGGTTTCAAAAATTATACTCTGTTTTTAACACTGGGTGAAACAGAGGTTATATTAAAATGTGAGGAGATGCATTGTATTGTCACATGAATGATATCATCAGTGATGTGGTCATTGATGTCAAATGAGATGTCATCAGTGATGTCATCAGTGATGTCATTTGAGATGTCATCAGTGATGTCATCAGTGATGTCACTGACCATGTCATGAATGATGTAATATGTGACATCATCAGCAGTGGATTGCGGGTGCGCAATATATAGTTAGTGCAACTAACTATATATGGAATTTCAATGGTTTTGTGTGAGTAAAATAAGGTTTTTTAAATGCTAATTCCTAACTATATATGGTCTATAACCTATGGTTTTTTCAGTGAATTTTCAAGGTTTTGTAAATGCTAATTCCTAACTATATATGGTCTATAACCTATGGTTTTTTCAGTGAATTTCAATGGTTTTTTAATAGCAAATATCATAAGCTGTCGAATGTCAAGTACGTGGTAAGAATTTTTTTTTTCGTGTTTATGCACACTGATCTGCTTTGATTGCTGCCCCCCACCCCTCATTTCTATTAGGAGTACTCTCTCTTTGCAGATAGTGAAGGGTAGTTAATGCAGCCCTTTCCCCCTTTGTAATCCGTCGTGCCTGCTTCTCTCTCCATTTGATTGATTGTTCTCTTTGGTTCATTCTCTATTTACAAACAAGCACAGAGTCGCAATACTCTGTTTAGTCTTTGCAGATAGCGAAAAATCGTGTAAAAAAACAAAAGGAATCGAGCAAAATCAGTAGGCCACTAATGGGATCTCTTTTGACCTCGCTAAAATAGAAACATTAGGAACAACCTGTTGAAAATAGCAATGCGTATGTATATAAGCGGCGTTCATTTGTGTTCACAGTACCCCTTGTTGATTGTTTCAATCGAGCATTGAATTGTTCGAAGTTAATTCTCTTAACGATCTTCTCTACCTGCAAACGAGGAAGAATAGGAATATTCTATCTCCCTTTGCAGATAGTGAAGGGTAGGTAACGCAAGCCTTTAACACGTCGTACCTATTTCATTCCTCATTGATTGATTGATTGTCCGAACATTGACTGTTTGGGAATTAGTTCTTTTTGGAGGTATTCCCTGTTTGCAAATAAACGTAGGAAAATCTTTGCAAGTAGTGAAAGGGTACGTAATGCGGACCGTTCTCCCCCGTTGTAATCTGTCATGCCTATCTACTCCCCACTGATTGATGCACCTTTTTCACCCGGACCATTTACTAGAGATACGTCATCTGGCCCGACCAGAGAGCACCCCTAGTGAAAAGGACATATGCAATAATAACGAAGTGATCACTGTATCCTGTTAACAGAAACTTTACCATGAAACAACCTGGAAAGAAAAAAATAGGAAAACGAAAATCAGTAGGCCACTGATGAACATGAACTTTTATTAAACAACGAACAAAGAAACGATAACATAACGTAATGATAAAACCTATTAATGTCCTAGAAACAAGAAAACGTTAAAATATGCCAGTGGTGAGAGACCAGAAAAACAGTAAGAGAAACCAAATCACCCCTCGCTGTCCCACCGCCTGCCACGCCAAAAAAATCGATAGACTAGGGAAAATGCAAGTCAGTAGAACATCCACCCCCACTCTGGAAACTTCCAAGGTGGGGCAGGGTTCCGGCTACGCCCAGCCGGGAGCAGCCCATATAAGGCAGGTTCTGCTGCCACGCCTCGGCCAGGAGATCCTAACGTAGGGTGTAGCCGGAGGAGAGGCCGAGACCAGCGGGACCCGGCCAGGGGATTGCCTTTACAACGCTGAACAGTTGCAGGGGGGGGGAATGTCTCCTCGACCCTCCCCTCTCTCTCCCAGTCCGGCCGCGGTGGCCCTTGAGAGTTGCAGGTAGTCCCGCCACATGCTCTTCCGGTCCGACCACCAACGGTCGGGGGGCCGAGGCCGACGGGATCCGGCTGCAGCCGATAAACCAAGAAACCCGTTCATGGGGCCAGAGCCAGGGGCGTCCGGCCGACATCCACCGGAAGCCCGGCCCGAAGACGGACGGGACACTTCTTTCTTTTATAATGGCTGCGACAACACTGGAGGGGGATGTCTTGCACATGCCTCCGACCCCCCCTCGTCCTCATCGCCTGGTCCGGCCATAACAAATCTCAAGCGAGACGCCGTGGGGTGCACTGGGAGGGAGAGACGGTGCGAACAGGCCTCTCCCGCCTCCCCAGGTGGAGGCTTCCCAGCTGCACCCTCAGCGCTCCAGGCGGTGGCATCCTAACAACTCCAGTGCTGCACAGTTTCGGAACGACCTAGATAACGGTTCTTCCACTGTGGCCATGCTGCAACGTCTCGCCCGGCAGGGTGGAGCCCGTCCGCTCATGTGACCCCGCGATCGCCGGTAGCTGCCGAACTCTCAAAATGGCGGTCGACCTGGCAAGAGCGGGCCCAACATAAAGAAATGGCCCGGTCACTGGTTGACTCCACCACCGTAGTCCTCCACGACCTTGAAGATTCTAGAGGAGCCGCGGGAGTCTCCGACCCCCGATGGGGAATGACTGCCATGATCGCCCGTGGAGTGACGAAACTGTATCCGCGGGACGTCGGCGCTCCCATGCTGGCGCCAGCCTCACTTTGAATTACTACAATCCTGCAGACCTCACTTCCGGTGAAAGCACAGTGTGACCCGGTAGGAAAAATTATTGCACCCCCTCCCCTTTTTGACTGATAGTTCAAACCACCGATCCTTTCCTTTGCCCTTTTAACGGAACTTTGGACTGCCTCCCCCTCTTTTACATTTTCTAGAGAAAACAAAACATTAACCACTACATTAGCATAGCAGTTGACACCAGAACTGTTTTCAAATTGAAAACCAACAACATCTTCAACAGAATCCTTTTTGTTTCTGCTGTGACCCTGCTACAGCACAGGCATTGTCCCCAGCAGTAATTCTGCAATGCCGGTAAGAATAGCTGTGGTGCCTACTGGACTCACTCACCCCCGCGGCGCCCCACGCCGTTATTTGCTGGGCGGCAACTTGCTAGACATCACTTTCGTGCCATCTAGATTTCAGCGCGTTCTGCTGCCTTGGAACTATTCGCACAACAGACCGCTACTGACAAGAATATTTCATTATTGGTGCTGTCAATTTCAATAAATCTATTGGATAATTAAAAAGAAATTGCCACGGTCTCTTCGTTGTTTAAATGTTTTTACTGTTTTTGTTTTGTTGTATATATTTATATGTTATTAAAGTTTTATATTCCTACTACTTTGTTGGAGTGCTATATATTTTTAATGTGACACATAATTGTAAAAACTTTGATGTACAAAGAGTCATTCCTGGAATCTTCCGCTTCAGGCTCGGTCCTCTCCCCAATCACAATACAGGATGGTTTTCAGATAGTAGGAACGCGTGTGCTGTGACGGATCACATCGGGTGTGGGCCTTGATCTACTATAACTCCTTTGAAGAGGGGTGATTCTTTACAGCTGGGGCCATAAACTACATCTGCAGGGCTAGCTGATAGCCTAGGACCGGCCTGGACATTCGGACACAGAGGAAGAGGAGTGTCAGAGGGTGCGGTAGTGAATAGGGCGAAAGGGAGGTGTCGGGCGGGCACAGAGTGTGATTCTCAGGGAAGAGCAGCGCAGATGGGGGAAGGTTTGTTGCCCATGCATAAGACAGAGAGCGGTGGTGACCAGTGCCTGGGGGAGATGCTTACGAGGGTGAGGAGCCATGCTACGAATCGACAGCGTGCAGAGAGTGGGTCTGGTCAAGACATCTAAAATGGCTGCCGTGCACGACAAAAGTGTGGCATTTCAAAAAAGGCAAGATGGCGCAGACAATGTTTTTCAACACTTCCTCATTTCCTTCGAATCGAACGTTAACAGACGTTGGGGCATATTACCAAAGTTAAGCGATATTTATCGCTAACGATGCTTACCAACCAATTTTTTACCACTAAGCATCGTCAGAAATTATCGAAGATAAACCTTACTATTATCAAGGTTTATCGCAAATGCGATAATAAACGGCCGCAATGCATGAATATCGCTAAAAACTCAGCGATATTCATGCATTACCGAGCTAATACTCTTAGCCATGTTATCCACCTCCCATTGGATAACATGGCTAAGAACTGCTCAGGGCAGGTGTTACTTTTTGGAGATATTCGCGCTTAGCGCGAATATCTCCAAAAGTTGGTAATAGGAGATAGATATCTTGCATGTTGTAATGCAAGTTATTGTGGTATATGGAACTCATACCATAATCTCTCAGGAAAGCAGAAACTGATCCTTTTGGGACCGCCTAAAAAGGCCTAGGGGGTGAGGAGTACTCTACTTTGCCCCCTTTTCACGTTCCGAA